>NC_040879.1:16345357-16367562 GCF_003676215.2 Rhopalosiphum maidis
AATAAATAAAACTTAATAGTTTAAATGTCAAAATTGAAATATTCTATTTTTAGTGTGAATGGGGTGATTCAACCCCCAATTCGTTTTTTACAGATTTCGGATCCACCGATGTGCTAATAACCTTAAATATTATTTTTAAAAAACTATTACAATGTAAATAAAAAAACTTTATAGTTTAAATGTCAAAATTAAAATATTTTATTTTAGTGTGAATGGGGTGATTCAACCCCAATTCGTTTTTTACAGATTTCGGATCCACCGAGTGCTATAACCTTAAATTTAACTTTAAGAACACTTACATTGTAAAAAATAAAACTTAATAGTTTAATGTCAAAATTGAAATATTCTATTTTTAGTGAAATGGGATGAGTCAACCCCACTACGTTTAAAAACGTGTTCTGGTGAACCGATGTGCTATTACTTAAATATTATTTTTAAAAACTCTTACAATGTAAAATAAATAAAACTTAATAGTTTAAATGTCAAAATTGAAAATTCTATTTTTGGTGAATGGGGTGATTCAACCCCGATTCATTTATAACGAAATTGGTGCACTGATGTGCTCATAACCTTAAATTTTACTTTTAAGAACAAATACAATGTAAAATTAATAAAACCTAATAGTTTTAATGTAAAATTGAAATTGTTATTTTTAGTGTGAATGGGGTGATTCAACCCCGATTCATTTAATAACGAAATATGGTGCCATGATGTGCTCATAACCTTAAATTTTACTTTTAAGAACACTTACATTGTATAATAAATAAAACTTAATAGTTTAAATGTCAAAATTGAAAATATTCTATTTTTAGTGTGAATGGGGTGATTCAACCCCCAATTCGTTTTTACAGTGTTCGGATCCACCGATGTGCTAATAACCTTAAATATTATTTTTAAAAACTCTTACAATGTAAAATAAATAAAACTTTAATAGTTAAATGACAAAATTGAAAATTTTATTTTTAGTGTGAATGGGATGATTCAACCCCCGATTCATTTAATAACGAAATATGGTGCACTGATGTGCTCATAACCTTAAATTTTACTTTTAGGAACCCTTACAATGTATAATAAATAAACTTAATAGTTTAAATGTCAAATTGAAATTTTTTATTTTTAGTGTGAATAAGGTGATTCAACCCCCGATTCATTTAATAACGAAATATGGTGCACTGATGTGCTCATAACCTTAAATTTTACTTTTAGGAACCCTTACAATGTAAAATAAATAAAAGTTAATAGTTTAAATGTCAAAATTGAAATATTCTATTTTTAGTGTGAATGGGGTGATTCAACCCCCAATTCATTTTTTACAGATTTCGGATCCACCGATGTGCTAATAACCTTAAATATTATTTTTAAAAACTATTACAATGTAATATAAATAAAACTTAATAGTTTAAATGTCAAAATTGAAATATTCTATTTTTAGTGAAAATGGGATGAGTCAACCCCCACTACATTTAAAAACGTGTTCTGGTGAACCGTTGTTCTAATTATCTTAAATATTATTTTTTAAACACTCTTACAATTTAAAATAAATAAAAGTTAATAGTTTAAATGTCAAAATTAAATATTCTATTTTTAGTGTGAATGGGGTGATTCAACCCACATTCGTTTTTTACAGATTTCGGATCAACCGATGTGCTAATAACCTTAAATTTTACTTTTAAGAACACATAGAATGTAAAATTAATATTACCTAATAGTTTTAATGTCAAAATTGAAATATTCTATTTTTAGTGTGAATGGGTGATTCAACCCCCAATTCGTTTTTTACAGATTTCGGATCCACCGATGTGCTAATAACCTTAATTATTACTTTTAAAAACTATTACAATGTAATATAAATAAAACTTAATAGTTTAAATGTCAAATTTAATATATTTATTTTTAGTATGAATGGGGTGATTCAACCCCCAATTCGTTTTTACAGATTTCGGATCCACCGAGATGCTAATAACCTTAAATTTTACTTTTAAGAACACTTACATTGTATAATAAATAAAACTTAATAGTTTAAATGTCAAAATTGAAATATTCTATTTTTAGTGAAAATGGGATGAGTCAATCCCCACTACGTTTAAAAACGTGTTCTGGTGAACCGATGTGCTAATAATCTTAAATATTATTTTTAAAAACTCTTACAATGTAAAATAAATAAAACTTAATAGTTTAAATGACAAAATTGAAAAATTTTATTTTTAGTGTGAATGGGATGATTCAACCCCCGATTCATTTAATAACGAAATATGGTGCACTGATGTGCTCATAACCTTAAATTTTACTTTTAAGAACACTTACATTGTATAATAAATAAAACTTAATAGTTTAAATGTCAAAATTGAAATATTCTATTTTTAGTGTGAATGGGGTGATTCAACCCCCGATTCATTTAATAACGAAATATGGTGCACTGAGTGCTCATAACCTTAAATTTTACTTTTAGGAACCCTTACAATGTATAATAAATAAAACTTAATAGTTTAAATGTCAAAATTGAAATATTTTATTTTTAGTGTGAATAAGGTGATTCAACCCCCGATTCATTTAATAACGAAATATGGTGCACTGATGTGCTCATAACCTTAAATTTTACTTTTAGGAACCCTTACAATTTAAAATAAATAAAAGTTAATAGTTTAAATGTCAATATTGAAATATTAATATTTTTAGTGAAAATGGGATGAGTCAATCCCCACTACGTTTAAAGACGTGTTCTGGTGAACCGAAGTGCTAATAATCTTAAATATTATTTTTAAAAACTCTTACAATGTAAAATAAATAAAACTTAATAGTTTAAATGACAAAATTGAAAAATTATATTTTTAGTGTGAATGGGGTGATTCAACCGCCGTTTCATTTAATACCGAATTATGGTGCACTGATGTGCTCATAACCTTAAATTTTACTTTTAAGAACACATAGAATGTAAAATTAATATTACCTAATAGTTTTAATGTAAAAATTTAAATTGTTAATTTTTGTGTGAATGGGGTGATTCAACCCCCGATTCATTTAATAACGAAATATGGTGCACTGATGTGCTCATAACCTTAAATTTTACTTTTAAGAACACTTACATTGTATAATAAATAAAACTTAATAGTTTAAATGTCAAAATTGAAATATTCTATTTTTAGTGTGAATGGGGTGATTCAACCCCCAATTCGTTTTTTACAGATTTCGGATCCACCGATGTGCTAATAACCTTAAATATTATTTTTAAAAACTATTACAATGTAATATAAACAAAACATTATAGTTTAAAAGTCAAATTTAAAATATTTTATTTTTAGTATGAATGGGGTGATTCAACCCCCAATTCGTTTTTTACAGATTTCGGATCCACCGAGATGCTAATAACCTTAAATTTAACTTTTAAGAACACTTACATTTTATAATAAATAAAACTTAATAGTTTAAATGTCAAAATTGAAATATTCTATTTTTAGTGAAAATGGGATGAGTCAATCCCCACTACGTTTAAAAACGTGTTCTGGTGAATCGATGTGCTAATTATCTTAAATATTATTTTTAAAAACTCTTACAATGTAAAATAAATAAAACTTAATAGTTTAAATGACAAAATTGAAAAATTCTATTTTTAGTGTGAATGGGGTGATTCAATCCCCGATTCATTTAATAATGAAATATGGTGCACTGATGTGCTCATAACATTAAATTTTACTTTTAAGAACAAATAGAATGTAAAATTAATATTACCTAATAGTTTTAATGTAAAAATTTAAATTGTTAATTTTTTGTGTGAATGGGGTGATTCAACCCCCGATTCATTTAATAACGAAATATGGTGCACTGATGTGCTCATAACCTTAAATTTTACTTTTAAGAACACTTACATTGTATAATAAATAAAACTTAATAGTTTAAATGTCAAAATTGAAATATTCTATTTTTAGTGTGAATGGGGTGATTCAACCCCCAATTCGTTTTTTACAGTGTTCGGATCCACCGATGTGCTAATAACCTTAAATATTATTTTTAAAAACTCTTACAATGTAAAATAAATAAAACTTAATAGTTTAAATGACAAAATTGAAAAATTTTATTTTTAGTGTGAATGGGATGATTCAACCCCCGATTCATTTAATAACGAAATATGGTGCACTGATGTGCTCATAACCTTAAATTTTACTTTTAGGAACCCTTACAATGTATAATAAATAAAACTTAATAGTTTAAATGTCAAAATTGAAATTTTTTATTTTTAGTGTGAATAAGGTGATTCAACCCCCGATTCATTTAATAACGAAATATGGTGCACTGATGTGCTCATAACCTTAAATTTTACTTTTAGGAACCCTTACAATGTAAAATAAATAAAAGTTAATAGTTTAAATGTCAAAATTGAAATATTCTATTTTTAGTGTGAATGGGGTGATTCAACCCCCAATTCGTTTTTTACAGATTTCGGATCCACCGATGTGCTAATAACCTTAAATATTATTTTTAAAAACTATTACAATGTAATATAAATAAAACTTAATAGTTTAAATGTCAAAATTGAAATATTCTATTTTTAGTGAAAATGGGATGAGTCAACCCCCACTACATTTAAAAACGTGTTCTGGTGAACCGTTGTTCTAATTATCTTAAATATTATTTTTAAACACTCTTACAATTTAAAATAAATAAAAGTTAATAGTTTAAATGTCAAAATTAAAATATTCTATTTTTAGTGTGAATGGGGTGATTCAACCCACAATTCGTTTTTACAGATTTCGGATCAACCGATGTGCTAATAACCTTAAATTTTACTTTTAAGAACACATAGAATGTAAAATTAATATTACCTAATAGTTTTAATGTCAAAATTGAAATATTCTATTTTTAGTGTGAATGGGGTGATTCAACCCCCAATTCGTTTTTTACAGATTTCGGATCCACCGATGTGCTAATAACCTTAATTATTATTTTTAAAAACTATTACAATGTAATATAAATAAAACTTAATAGTTTAAATGTCAAATTTAATATATTTTATTTTTAGTATGAATGGGGTGATTCTACCCCCAATTCGTTTTTTACAGATTTCGGATCCACCGAGATGCTAATAACCTTAAATTTTACTTTTAAGAACACTTACATTGTATAATAAATAAAACTTAATAGTTTAAATGTCAAAATTGAAATATTCTATTTTTAGTGAAAATGGGATGAGTCAATCCCCACTACGTTTAAAAACGTGTTCTGGTGAACCGATGTGCTAATAATCTTAAATATTATTTTTAAAAACTCTTACAATGTAAAATAAATAAAACTTAATAGTTTAAATGACAAAATTGAAAAATTTTATTTTTAGTGTGAATGGGATGATTCAACCCCCGATTCATTTAATAACGAAATATGGTGCACTGATGTGCTCATAACCTTAAATTTTACTTTTAAGAACACTTACATTGTATAATAAATAAAACTTAATAGTTTAAATGTCAAAATTGAAATATTCTATTTTTAGTGTGAATGGGGTGATTCAACCCCCGATTCATTTAATAACGAAATATGGTGCACTGATGTGCTCATAACCTTAAATTTTACTTTTAGGAACCCTTACAATGTAAAATAAATAAAAGTTAATAGTTTAAATGTCAAAATTGAAATATTCTATTTTTAGTGTGAATAAGGTGATTCAACCCCCGATTCATTTAATAACGAAATATGGTGCACTGATGTGCTCATAACCTTAAATTTTACTTTTAGGAACCCTTACAATGTAAAATAAATAAAAGTTAATAGTTTAAATGTCAAAATTAAAATATTAATATTTTTAGTGAAAATGGGATGAGTCAATCCCCACTACGTTTAAAGACGTGTTCTGGTGAACCGAAGTGCTAATAATCTTAAATATTATTTTTAAAAACTCTTACAATGTAAAATAAATAAAACTTAATAGTTTAAATGACAAAATTGAAAAATTATATTTTTAGTGTGAATGGGGTGATTCAACCGCCGTTTCATTTAATACCGAATTATGGTGCACTGATGTGCTCATAACCTTAAATTTTACTTTTAAGAACACATAGAATGTAAAATTAATATTACCTAATAGTTTAAATGTAAAAATTTAAATTGTTAATTTTTTGTGTGAATGGGGTGATTCAACCCCCGATTCATTTAATAACGAAATATGGTGCACTGATGTGCTCATAACCTTAAATTTTACTTTTAAGAACACTTACATTGTATAATAAATAAAACTTAATAGTTTAAATGTCAAAATTGAAATATTCTATTTTTAGTGTGAATGGGGTGATTCAACCCCCAATTCGTTTTTTACAGTGTTCGGATCCACCGATGTGCTAATAACCTTAAATATTATTTTTAAAAACTCTTACAATGTAAAATAAATAAAATTTAATAGTTTAAATGACAAAATTGAAAAATTTTATTTTTAGTGTGAATGGGATGATTCAACCCCCGATTCATTTAATAACGAAATATGGTGCACTGATGTGCTCATAACCTTAAATTTTACTTTTAGGAACCCTTACAATGTATAATAAATAAAACTTAATAGTTTAAATGTCAAAATTGAAATTTTTTATTTTTAGTGTGAATAAGGTGATTCAACCCCCGATTCATTTAATAACGAAATATGGTGCACTGATGTGCTCATAACCTTAAATTTTACTTTTAGGAACCCTTACAATGTAAAATAAATAAAAGTTAATAGTTTAAATGTCAAAATTGAAATATTCTATTTTTAGTGTGAATGGGGTGATTCAACCCCCAATTCGTTTTTTACAGATTTCGGATCCACCGATGTGCTAATAACCTTAAATATTATTTTTAAAAACTATTACAATGTAATATAAATAAAACTTAATAGTTTAAATGTCAAAATTGAAATATTCTATTTTTAGTGAAAATGGGATGAGTCAACCCCCACTACATTTAAAAACGTGTTCTGGTGAACCGTTGTTCTAATTATCTTAAATATTATTTTTAAACACTCTTACAATTTAAAATAAATAAAAGTTAATAGTTTAAATGTCAAAATTAAAATATTCTATTTTTAGTGTGAATGGGGTGATTCAACCCACAATTCGTTTTTTACAGATTTCGGATCAACCGATGTGCTAATAACCTTAAATTTTACTTTTAAGAACACATAGAATGTAAAATTAATATTACCTAATAGTTTTAATGTCAAAATTGAAATATTCTATTTTTAGTGTGAATGGGGTGATTCAACCCCCAATTCGTTTTTTACAGATTTCGGATCCACCGATGTGCTAATAACCTTAATTATTATTTTTAAAAACTATTACAATGTAATATAAATAAAACTTAATAGTTTAAATGTCAAATTTAATATATTTTATTTTTAGTATGAATGGGGTGATTCAACCCCCAATTCGTTTTTTACAGATTTCGGATCCACCGAGATGCTAATAACCTTAAATTTTACTTTTAAGAACACTTACATTGTATAATAAATAAAACTTAATAGTTTAAATGTCAAAATTGAAATATTCTATTTTTAGTGAAAATGGGATGAGTCAATCCCCACTACGTTTAAAAACGTGTTCTGGTGAACCGATGTGCTAATAATCTTAAATATTATTTTTAAAAACTCTTACAATGTAAAATAAATAAAACTTAATAGTTTAAATGACAAAATTGAAAAATTTTATTTTTAGTGTGAATGGGATGATTCAACCCCCGATTCATTTAATAACGAAATATGGTGCACTGATGTGCTCATAACCTTAAATTTTACTTTTAAGAACACTTACATTGTATAATAAATAAAACTTAATAGTTTAAATGTCAAAATTGAAATATTCTATTTTTAGTGTGAATGGGGTGATTCAACCCCCGATTCATTTAATAACGAAATATGGTGCACTGAAGTGCTCATAACCTTAAATTTTACTTTTAGGAACCCTTACAATGTATAATAAATAAAACTTAATAGTTTAAATGTCAAAATTGAAATATTTTATTTTTAGTGTGAATAAGGTGATTCAACCCCCGATTCATTTAATAACGAAATATGGTGCACTGATGTGCTCATAACCTTAAATTTTACTTTTAGGAACCCTTACAATTTAAAATAAATAAAAGTTAATAGTTTAAATGTCAAAATTGAAATATTAATATTTTTAGTGAAAATGGGATGAGTCAATCCCCACTACGTTTAAAGACGTGTTCTGGTGAACCGAAGTGCTAATAATCTTAAATATTATTTTTAAAAACTCTTACAATGTAAAATAAATAAAACTTAATAGTTTAAATGACAAAATTGAAAAATTATATTTTTAGTGTGAATGGGGTGATTCAACCGCCGTTTCATTTAATACCGAATTATGGTGCACTGATGTGCTCATAACCTTAAATTTTACTTTTAAGAACACATAGAATGTAAAATTAATATTACCTAATAGTTTTAATGTAAAAATTTAAATTGTTAATTTTTTGTGTGAATGGGGTGATTCAACCCCCGATTCATTTAATAACGAAATATGGTGCACTGATGTGCTCATAACCTTAAATTTTACTTTTAGGAACCCTTACAATGTAAAATAAATAAAAGTTAATAGTTTAAATGTCAAAATTGAAATATTCTATTTTTAGTGTGAATGGGGTGATTCAACCCCCAATTCGTTTTTTACAGATTTCGGATCCACCGATGTGCTAATAACCTTAAATATTATTTTTAAAAACTATTACAATGTAATATAAATAAAACTTAATAGTTTAAATGTCAAAATTGAAATATTCTATTTTTAGTGAAAATGGGATGAGTCAACCCCCACTACATTTAAAAACGTGTTCTGGTGAACCGTTGTTCTAATTATCTTAAATATTATTTTTAAACACTCTTACAATTTAAAATAAATAAAAGTTAATAGTTTAAATGTCAAAATTAAAATATTCTATTTTTAGTGTGAATGGGGTGATTCAACCCACAATTCGTTTTTTACAGATTTCGGATCAACCGATGTGCTAATAACCTTAAATTTTACTTTTAAGAACACATAGAATGTAAAATTAATATTACCTAATAGTTTTAATGTCAAAATTGAAATATTCTATTTTTAGTTTGAATGGGGTGATTCAACCCCCAATTCGTTTTTTACAGATTTCGGATCCACCGATGTGCTAATAACCTTAATTATTATTTTTAAAAACTATTACAATGTAATATAAATAAAACTTAATAGTTTAAATGTCAAATTTAATATATTTTATTTTTAGTATGAATGGGGTGATTCAACCCCCAATTCGTTTTTTACAGATTTCGGATCCACCGAGATGCTAATAACCTTAAATTTTACTTTTAAGAACACTTACATTGTATAATAAATAAAACTTAATAGTTTAAATGTCAAAATTGAAATATTCTATTTTTAGTGAAAATGGGATGAGTCAATCCCCACCACGTTTAAAAACGTGTTCTGGTGAACCGATGTGCTAATAATCTTAAATATTATTTTTAAAAACTCTTACAATGTAAAATAAATAAAACTTAATAGTTTAAATGACAAAATTGAAAAATTTTATTTTTAGTGTGAATGGGATGATTCAACCCCCGATTCATTTAATAACGAAATATGGTGCACTGATGTGCTCATAACCTTAAATTTTACTTTTAAGAACACTTACATTGTATAATAAATAAAACTTAATAGTTTAAATGTCAAAATTGAAATATTCTATTTTTAGTGTGAATGGGGTGATTCAACCCCCGATTCATTTAATAACGAAATATGGTGCACTGAAGTGCTCATAACCTTAAATTTTACTTTTAGGAACCCTTACAATGTATAATAAATAAAACTTAATAGTTTAAATGTCAAAATTGAAATATTTTATTTTTAGTGTGAATAAGGTGATTCAACCCCCGATTCATTTAATAACGAAATATGGTGCACTGATGTGCTCATAACCTTAAATTTTACTTTTAGGAACCCTTACAATTTAAAATAAATAAAAGTTAATAGTTTAAATGTCAAAATTAAAATATTAATATTTTTAGTGAAAATGGGATGAGTCAATCCCCACTACGTTTAAAGACGTGTTCTGGTGAACCGAAGTGCTAATAATCTTAAATATTATTTTTAAAAACTCTTACAATGTAAAATAAATAAAACTTAATAGTTTAAATGACAAAATTGAAAAATTATATTTTTAGTGTGAATGGGGTGATTCAACCGCCGTTTCATTTAATACCGAATTATGGTGCACTGATGTGCTCATAACCTTAAATTTTACTTTTAAGAACACATAGAATGTAAAATTAATATTACCTAATAGTTTTAATGTAAAAATTTAAATTGTTAATTTTTTGTGTGAATGGGGTGATTCAACCCCCGATTCATTTAATAACGAAATATGGTGCACTGATGTGCTCATAACCTTAAATTTTACTTTTAAGAACACTTACATTGTATAATAAATAAAACTTAATAGTTTAAATGTCAAAATTGAAATATTCTATTTTTAGTGTGAATGGGGTGATTCAACCCCCAATTCGTTTTTTACAGATTTCGGATCCACCGATGTGCTAATAACCTTAAATATTATTTTTAAGAACACTTACATTGTATAATAAATAAAACTTAATAGTTTAAATGTCAAAATTGAAATATTCTATTTTTAGTGAAAATGGGATGAGTCAATCCCCACTACGTTTAAAAACGTGTTCTGGTGAACCGATGTGCTAATAATCTTAAATATTATTTTTAAAAACTCTTACAATGTAAAATAAATAAAACTTAATAGTTTAAATGACAAAATTGAAAAATTCTATTTTTAGTGTGAATGGGGTGATTCAACCCCCAATTCGTTTTTTACAGATTTCGGATCCACCGATGTGCTAATAACCTTAAATATTATTTTTAAAAACTATTACTATGTAAAATAAATAAAACTTAATAGTTTAAATGTCAAAATTGAAATATTCTATTTTTAGTGTGAATGGGGTGATTCAACCCCCAATTCGTTTTTTACAGATTTCGGATCCACCGATGTGCTAATAACCTTAAATATAATTTTTAAAAACTATTACAATGTAATATAAATAAAACTTATTAGTTTAAAAGTAAAATTTAAAATATTTTATTTTAGTATGAATGGGGTGAATCAACATTCTATTCGTTTATTTACGATGTCCGGTGCACCAATGTGCTTATCACCTTAAATATTATTTTTAGAAACTTATAGAATGTCAAATAAACAATGAAAAATCATGTTAAAGTCTTAAATTTGAATTTTTTTTTTTTTAGTTTGTGTAGAGTGATTTAACCTTCTATTCGTTTATTAACGATGTCCGGTGCACCAATGTGCTTATCACCTTAAATACAATTTTTAAAAACTCTTAGAATGTAAAATAAACAAAGAAAAATCATGTTGAAGTCTTAAAATTGAATTTTTATTTTTTTGTGGGTTTTGGGTGATTCAACCCCCAATTAGTTTAATTACGTTTTATGGTGCATAGATGTGCAAATTACCTTAAATATTATTTTTAGAAACTATTAGAATGTCAAATAAACAATGAAAAACCATTTTGAAGTCTTAAATTTGAATTTTGATTTTTTGTTGGTTTCGGGTGATTCAATCCTCAATTAGTTTAATAACATTTTCTGGTGCACCGATGTGTTAATATCCTTAAATATTATTTTTAGAAACTTATAGAATGTCAAATAATCAATGAAAAACCATTTTGAAGTCTTAAATTTGAATTTTTTTTTTTTGTGGGTTTTAGGTGATTTAACATTCTATTCGTCTATTAACGATGTCTGGTGCACCAATGTGCTAATCACCTTAAATATTGTTTTTAAAAACTCTTAGAATGTAAAATAAACAAGGAAAAATCATGTTAAAGTCTTAAATTTGAATTTTTTTTTTTTTTTAGTTTGTGTAAAGTGATTTAACCTTCTATTCGTTTATTAACGATGTCCGGTGCACCAATGTGCTTATCACCTTAAAAACAATTTTTAAAAACTCATAGAATGTAAAATAAACAAGGAAAAATCATGTTGAAGTCTTAAAATTGAATTTTTATTTTCTTGTGGGTTTTGGGTGATTCAACCCCCAATTAGTTTAATTACGTTTTATGGTGCATAGATGTGCAAATTACCTTAAATATTATTTTTAGAAACTATTAGAATGTCAAATAAACAATGATAACCATTTTGAAGTCTTAAATTTGAATTTTGATTTTTTGTTGGTTTCGGGTGATTCAATCCTCAATTAGTTTAATAACATTTTCTGGTGCACCGATGTGTTAATATCCTTAAATATTATTTTTAGAAACTTATAGAATGTCAAATAATCAATGAAAAACCATTTTGAAGTCTTAAATTTGAATTTTTTTTTTTGTGGGTTTTAGGTGATTTAACATTCTATTCGTCTATTAACGATGTCTGGTGCACCAATGTGCTAATCACCTTAAATATTGTTTTTAAAAACTCTTAGAATGTAAAATAAACATGGAAAAATCATGTTAAAGTCTTAAATTTGAATTTTTTTTTTTTTTTTAGTTTGTGTAAAGTGATTTAACCTTCTATTCGTTTATTAACGATGTCCGGTGCACCAATGTGCTTATCACCTTAAAAACAATTTTTAAAAACTCATAGAATGTAAAATAAACAAGGAAAAATCATGTTGAAGTCTTAAAATTGAATTTTTATTTTCTTGTGGGTTTTGGGTGATTCAACCCTCAATTAGTTTAATAACATTTTCTGGTGCACCGATGTGCAAATAACCTTAAATATTATTTTTAGAAACTATTAGAATGTAAAATAAACAATGAAAAAGCATTTTGAAGTCTTAAATCTGAATTTTTATTTTTTTGATGGTTTTCGGTGATTCAACCCCCAATTACTTTAATTACGTTTTATGGTTCACCGATGTGCAAATTACCTTAAATATTATTTTTAGAAACTATTAGAATGTCAAATAAACAATGAAAAACCATTTTGAAGTCTTAAATCTGAATTTTTATTTTTTTGATGGTTTTCGGTGATTCAACCCCCAATTACTTTAATTACGTTTTATGGTTCACCGATGTGCAAATTACCTTAAATATTATTTTTAGAAACTATTAGAATGTCAAATAAACAATGAAAAACCATTTTGAAGTCTTAAATTTGAATTTTGATTTTTTGTGGGTTTCGGGTGATTCAATCCTCAATTAGTTTAATAACATTTACTGGTGCACCGATGTGTTAATAACTTTAAATATTATTTTTAGAAACTTATAGAATGTCAAATAATCAATGAAAAACCATTTTGAAGTCTTAAATTTAAATTTTTTTTTTTTTAGTTTGTGTAGAGTGATTTAACTTTCTATTCGTTTATTAACGATGTCTGGTGCACCAATGTGCTAATCACCTTAAATATTATATTTAAAAACTCTTAGAATGTAAAATAAACAAGGAAAAATCATGTAAAAGTCTTAAATTTGAATTTTTTTTTTTTTAGTTTGTGTAGAGTGATTAAACCTTCTATTCGTTTTTTAACGATGTCCGGTGCACCAATGTGCTTATCACCTTAAATACAATTTTTAAAACTCTTAGAATGTAAAATAAACAAGGAAAAATCATGTTGAAGTCTTAAATTTGAATTTTGATTTTTTGTGGGTTTTGGGTGATTCAACCCCCAATTACTTTAATTACGTTTTATGGTGCACCAATGTGCAAATAACCTTAAATATTATTTTTAGAAACTCTTAGAATGTCAAATAAACAATGAAAAACCATTTTGAAGTCTTAAATTTGAATTTTTTTAGTTTGTGTAGAGTGATTAAACCTTCTATTCATTTATAATCGATGTCCGGTGCACCAATGTGCTTATCACCTTAAATACATTTTTTAAAACTCTTAGAATGTAAAATAAACAAGGAAAAATCATGTTGAAGTCTTAAATTTGAATTTTGATTTTTTGTGGGTTTTGGGTGATTCAACCCCCAATTACTTTAATTACGTTTTATGGTGCACCGATGAGCAAATAACCTTAAATATTATTTTTAGAAACTCTTAGAATGTCAAATAAACAATGAAAAACCATTTTGAGGTCTTAAATTTGAATTTTTTTTTTTTGATGGTTTTCGGTGATTCAACCCCCAATTACTTTAATTACGTTTTATGGTGCACCGATGTGCAAATTACCTTAAATATTATTTTTAGAAACTATTAGAATGTCAAATAAACAATGAAAAACCATTTTGAAGTCTTAAATTTGAATTTTTTTTTTTTTATTTTGTGTAGAGTGATTTAACCTTCTATTCGTTTATTAACGATGTCTGATGCACCAATGTGCTAATCACCTTAAATATTATATTTAAAAACTCTTAGAATGTAAAATAAACAAGGAAAAATCATGTTAAAGTCTTAAATTTGAATTTTTTTTTTTTTTTAGTTTGTGTAAAGTGATTTAACCTTCTATTCGTTTATTAACGATGTCCGGTGCACCAATGTGCTTATCACCTTAAAAACAATTTTTAAAAACTCATAGAATGTAAAATAAACAAGGAAAAATCATGTTGAAGTCTTAAAATTGAATTTTTATTTTCTTGTGGGTTTTGGGTGATTCAACCCCCAATTAGTTTAATTACGTTTTATGGTGCATAGATGTGCAAATTACCTTAAATATTATTTTTAGAAACTATTAGAATGTCAAATAAACAATGATAACCATTTTGAAGTCTTAAATTTGAATTTTGATTTTTTGTTGGTTTCGGGTGATTCAATCCTCAATTAGTTTAATAACATTTTCTGGTGCACCGATGTGTTAATATCCTTAAATATTATTTTTAGAAACTTATAGAATGTCAAATAATCAATGAAAAACCATTTTGAAGTCTTAAATTTGAATTTTTTTTTTTGTGGGTTTTAGGTGATTTAACATTCTATTCGTCTATTAACGATGTCTGGTGCACCAATGTGCTAATCACCTTAAATATTGTTTTTAAAAACTCTTAGAATGTAAAATAAACAAGGAAAAATCATGTTAAAGTCTTAAATTTGATTTTTTTTTTTTTTTTTAGTTTGTGTAAAGTGATTTAACCTTCTATTCGTTTATTAACGATGTCCGGTGCACCAATGTGCTTATCACCTTAAAAACAATTTTTAAAAACTCATAGAATGTAAAATAAACAAGGAAAAATCATGTTGAAGTCTTAAAATTGAATTTTTATTTTCTTGTGGGTTTTGGGTGATTCAACCCTCAATTAGTTTAATAACATTTTCTGGTGCACCGATGTGCAAATAACCTTAAATATTATTTTTAGAAACTATTAGAATGTAAAATAAACAATGAAAAAGCATTTTGAAGTCTTAAATCTGAATTTTTATTTTTTTGATGGTTTTCGGTGATTCAACCCCCAATTACTTTAATTACGTTTTATGGTTCACCGATGTGCAAATTACCTTAAATATTATTTTTAGAAACTATTAGAATGTCATATAAACAATGAAAAACCATTTTGAAGTCTTAAATCTGAATTTTTATTTTTTTGATGGTTTTCGGTGATTCAACCCCCAATTACTTTAATTACGTTTTATGGTTCACCGATGTGCAAATTACCTTAAATATTATTTTTAGAAACTATTAGAATGTCAAATAAACAATGAAAAACCATTTTGAAGTCTTAAATTTGAATTTTGATTTTTTGTGGGTTTCGGGTGATTCAATCCTCAATTAGTTTAATAACATTTACTGGTGCACCGATGTGTTAATAACTTTAAATATTATTTTAGAAACTTATAGAATGTCAAATAATCAATGAAAAACCATTTTGAAGTCTTAAATTTAAATTTTTTTTTTTTTAGTTTGTGTAGAGTGATTTAACTTTCTATTCGTTTATTAACGATGTCTGGTGCACCAATGTGCTAATCACCTTAAATATTGTTTTTAAAAACTCTTAGAATGTAAAATAAACAAGGAAAAATCATGTTAAAGTCTTAAATTTGAATTTTTTTTTTTTTTTAGTTTGTGTAAAGTGATTTAACCTTCTATTCGTTTATTAACGATGTCCGGTGCACCAATGTGCTTATCACCTTAAAACAATTTTTAAAAACTCATAGAATGTAAAATAAACAAGGAAAAATCATGTTGAAGTCTTAAAATTGAATTTTATTTTCTTGTGGGTTTTGGGTGATTCAACCCCCAATTAGTTTAATTACGTTTTATGGTGCATAGATGTGCAAATTACCTTAAATATTATTTTTAGAAACTATTAGAATGTCAAATAAACAATGATAACCATTTTGAAGTCTTAAATTTGAATTTTGATTTTTTGTTGGTTTCGGGTGATTCAATCCTCAATAGTTTAATTACGTTTTATGGTGCACCGATGTGCAAATTACCTTAAATATTATTTTTAGAAACTCTTAGAATGTCAAATAAACAATGAAAAACCATTTTGAAGTCTTAAATTTGAATTTTTATTTTTTGATGGTTTTCGGTGATTCAACCCCCAATTACTTTAATTACGTTTTATGGTGCACCGATGTGCAAATTACCTTAAATATTATTTTTAGAAACTATTAGAATGTCAAATAAACAATGAAAAACCATTTTGAAGTCTTAAATTTGAATTTTGATTTTTTGTGGGTTTCGGGTGATTCAATCCTCAATTAGTTTAATAACATTTTCTGGTGCACCGATGTGTTAATAACTTTAAATATTATTTTTAGAAACTTATAGAATGTCAAATAATCAATGAAAAACCATTTTGAAGTCTTAAATTTGAATTTTTTTTTTTTTAGTTTGTGTAGAGTGATTTAACCTTCTATTCGTTTATTAACGATGTCTGGTGCACCAATGTGCTAATCACCTTAAATATTATATTTAAAAACTCTTAGAATGTAAAATAAACAAGGAAAAATCATGTAAAAGTCTTAAATTTGAATTTTTTTTTTTTAGTTTGTGTAGAGTGATTAAACCTTCTATTCGTTTTTTAACGATGTCCGGTGCACCAATGTGCTTATCACCTTAAATACAATTTTTAAAACTCTTAGAATGTAAAATAAACAAGGAAAAATCATGTTGAAGTCTTAAATTTGAATTTTGATTTTTTGTGGGTTTTGGGTGATTCAACCCCCAATTACTTTAATTACGTTTTATGGTGCACCAATGTGCAAATAACCTTAAATATTATTTTTAGAAACTCTTAGAATGTCAAATAAACAATGAAAAACCATTTTGAAGTCTTAAATTTGAATTTTTTTTTTTAGTTTGTGTAGAGTGATTTAACATTCTATTCGTTTATTAACGATGTCCGGTGCACCAATGTGCTTATCACCTTAAATATAATTTTTAAAAACTCTTAGAATGTTAAATAATTAAGGTAAAATCATGTTGAAGTCTTAAATTTGATTTTTTATTTTTTTGTGGGTGATGGGTGATTCAATCCCCAATTACTTTAATTACATTTTATGGTGCACCGATGTGCAAATTACCTTAAATATTATTTTTAGAAACTCTTAGAATGTAAAATAAACAATGAAAAAGCATTTTGAAGTCTTAAATCTGAATTTTTATTTTTTGATGGTTTTCGGTGATTCAACCCCCAATTACTTTAATTACGTTTTATGGTGCACCGATGTGCAAATTACCTTAAATATTATTTTTAGAAACTATTAGAATGTCAAATAATCAATGAAAAACCATTTTGAAGTCTTAAATTTGAATTTTTTTAGTTTGTGTAGAGTGATTAAACCTTCTATTCATTTATAATCGATGTCCGGTGCACCAATGTGCTTATCACCTTAAATACATTTTTTAAAAACTCTTAGAATGTAAAATAAACAAGGAAAAATCATGTTGAAGTCTTAAATTTGAATTTTGATTTTTTTGTGGGTTTGGGTGATTCAACCCCCAATTACTTTAATTACGTTTTATGGTGCACCGATGAGCAAATAACCTTAAATATTATTTTTAGAAACTCTTAGAATGTCAAATAAACAATGAAAAACCATTTTGAGGTCTTAAATTTGAATTTTTTTTTTTGATGGTTTTCGGTGATTCAACCCCCAATTACTTTAATTACGTTTTATGGTGCACCGATGTGCAAATTACCTTAAATATTATTTTTAGAAACTATTAGAATGTCAAATAAACAATGAAAAACCATTTTGAAGTCTTAAATTTGAATTTTTTTTTTTTTATTTTGTGTAGAGTGATTTAACCTTCTATTCGTTTATTAACGATGTCTGATGCACCAATGTGCTAATCACCTTAAATATTATATTTAAAACTCTTAGAATGTAAAATAAACAAGGAAAATCATGTTAAAGTCTTAAATTTGAATTTTTTTTTTTTTTTTAGTTTGTGTAAAGTGATTTAACCTTCTATTCGTTTATTAACGATGTCCGGTGCACCAATGTGCTTATCACCTTAAAAACAATTTTTAAAAACTCATAGAATGTAAAATAAACAAGGAAAAATCATGTTGAAGTCTTAAAATTGAATTTTATTTTCTTGTGGGTTTGGGTGATTCAACCCCCAATTAGTTTAATTACGTTTTATGGTGCATAGATGTGCAAATTACCTTAAATATTATTTTTAGAAACTATTAGAATGTCAAATAAACAATGATAACCATTTGAAGTCTTAAATTTGAATTTTGATTTTTTGTTGGTTTCGGGTGATTCAATCCTCAATTAGTTTAATAACATTTTCTGGTGCACCGATGTGTTAATATCCTTAAATATTATTTTTAGAAACTATTAGAATGTAAAATAAACAATGAAAAAGCATTTTGAAGTCTTAATCTGAATTTTTATTTTTTGATGGTTTTCGGTGATTCAACCCCCAATTACTTTAACTACGTTTTATGGTTCACCGATGTGCAAATTACCTTAAATATTATTTTTAGAAACTATTAGAATGTCAAATAAACAATGAAAAACCATTTTGAAGTCTTAAATTTGAATTTGATTTTTTGTGGGTTTCGGGTGATTCAATCCTCAATTAGTTTAATAACATTTACTGGTGCACCGATGTGTTAATAACTTTAAATATTATTTTTAGAAACTTATAGAATGTCAAATAATCAATGAAAAACCATTTTGAAGTCTTAAATTTAAATTTTTTTTTTTTTAGTTTGTGTAGAGTGATTTAACTTTCTATTCGTTTATTAACGATGTCTGGTGCACCAATGTGCTAATCACCTTAAATATTATATTTAAAAACTCTTAGAATGTAAAATAAACAAGGAAAATCATGTAAAGTCTTAAATTTGAATTTTTTTTTTTTAGTTTGTGTAGAGTGATTAAACCTTCTATTCGTTTTTTAACGATGTCCGGTTGCACCAATGTGCTTATCACCTTAAATACAATTTTTAAAACTCTTAGAATGTAAAATAAACAAGGAAAAATCATGTTGAAGTCTTAAATTTGAATTTTGATTTTTTGTGGGTTTGGGTGATTCAACCCCCAATTACTTTAATTACGTTTTATGGTGCACCAATGTGCAAATAACCTTAAATATTATTTTTAGAAACTCTTAGAATGTCAAATAAACAATGAAAAACCATTTTGAAGTCTTAAATTTGAATTTTTTTTTTTAGTTTGTGTAGAGTGATTTAAACATTCTATTCGTTTATTAACGATGTCCGGTGCACCAATGTGCTTATCACCTTAAATATAATTTTTAAAAACTCTTAGAATGTTAAATAATTAAGGTAAAATCATGTTGAAGTCTTAAATTTGATTTTTATTTTTTTGTGGGTGATGGGTGATTCAATCCCCAATTACTTTAATAACATTTTCTGTTGCACCGATGTGCAAATAACCTTAAATATTAATTTTAGAAACTATTAGAATGTAAAATAACAATGAAAAAGCATTTTGAAGTCTTAAATCTGAATTTTTATTTTTTGATGGTTTTCGGTGATTCAACCCCCAATTACTTTAATTACGTTTTATGGTGCACCGATGTGCAAATTACCTTAAATATTATTTTTAGAAACTATTAGAATGTCAAATAATCAATGAAAACCATTTTGAAGTCTTAAATTTGAATTTTTTTAGTTTGTGTAGAGTGATTAAACCTTCTATTCATTTATAATCGATGTCCGGTGCACCAATGTGCTTATCACCTTAAATACATTTTTTAAAACTCTTAGAATGTAAAATAAACAAGGAAAAATCATGTTGAAGTCTTAAATTTGAATTTTGATTTTTTGTGGGTTTTGGGTGATTCAACCCCCAATTACTTTAATTACGTTTTTATGGTGCACCGATGAGCAAATAACCTTAAATATTATTTTTAGAAAACTCTTAGAATGTCAATAAACAATGAAAAACCATTTTGAGGTCTTAAATTTGAATTTTTTTTTTTTGATGGTTTTCGGTGATTCAACCCCCAATTACTTTAATTACGTTTTATGGTGCACCGATGTGCAAATTACCTTAAATATTATTTTTAGAAACTATTAGAATGTCAAATAAACAATGAAAACCATTTTGAAGTCTTAAATTTGAATTTTTTTTTTTTATTTTGTGTAGAGTGATTTAACCTTCTATTCGTTTATTAACGATGTCTGATGCACCAAATGTGCTAATCACCTTAAATATTATATTTAAAAACTCTTAGAATGTAAAATAAACAAGGAAAATCATGTTAAAGTCTTAAATTTGAATTTTTTTTTTTTTTTTTAGTTTTGTGTAAAGTGATTTAACCTTCTATTCGTTTATTAACGATGTCCGGTGCACCAATGTGCTTATCCCTTAAAAACAATTTTAAAAACTCATAGAATGTAAAATAAACAAGGAAAAATCATGTTGAGTCTTAAAATTGAATTTTATTTTCTTGTGGGTTTTGGGTGATTCAAACCCCAATTAGTTTAATTACGTTTTATGGTGCATAGATGTGCAAATTACCTTAAATATTATTTTTAGAAACTATTAGAATGTCATATAAACAATGAAAAACCATTTTGAAGTCTTAAATCTGAATTTTTATTTTTTTGATGGTTTTCGGTGATTCAAACCCCAAGTACTTTAATTACGTTTTATGGTTCACCGATGTGCAAATTACCTTAAATATTATTTTTAGAAACTATTAGAATGTCAAATAAACAATGAAAAACCATTTTGAAGTCTTAATTTGAATTTTGATTTTTGTGGGGTTTCGGGTGATTCAATCCTCAATTAGTTTAATAACATTTACTGGTGCACCGATGTGTTAATAACTTTAAATATTATTTTTAGAAACTTATAGAATGTCAAATAATCAATGAAAAACCATTTTGAAGTCTTAATTTAAATTTTTTTTTTTTTAGTTTGTGTAGAGTGATTTAACTTTCTATTCGTTTATTAACGATGTCTGGTGCACCAATGTGCTAATCACCTTAAATATTATATTTAAAAACTCTTAGAATGTAAAATAAACAAGGAAAAATCATGTAAAAGTCTTAAATTTGAATTTTTTTTTTTTTTAGTTTGTGTAGAGTGATTAAACCTTCTATTCGTTTTTTAACGATGTCCGGTGCACCAATGTGCTTATCACCTTAAATACAATTTTTAAAACTCTTAGAATGTAAATAAACAAGGAAAATCATGTTGAAGTCTTAAAATTGAATTTTTATTTTTATTTGTGTAGAGAGTGATTTAACCTTCTATTCGTTTATTAACGATGTCTGATGCACCAATGTGCTAATCACCTTAATATTATATTAAAAACTCTTAGAATGTACATAAACAAGGAAAATCATGTTGAAGTCTTACTTTGAATTTTGATTTTTTGTGGTTTTGGGTGATTCAACCCCAATTACTTTAATTACGTTTTATGGTGCCCCAATGTGCAAATAACCTTAAATATTATTTTTAGAAACTCTTAGAATGTCAAATAAACAATGAAAAACCATTTTGAAGTCTTAAATTTTTGAATTTTTTTTTTTTAGTTGTGTAAAGTGATTTAACAATCTATTTGTTTATTAACGATGTCCGGTGCACCAATTTGCTTATCACCTTAAATACAATTTTTAAATACTCTTAGAATGTAAAAAATACACAAGGAAAAATCATGTTAAAGTCTTAAATTTGAATTTTTTTTTTTTTTTAGTTTGTGTAAAGTGATTTAACCTTCTATTTGTTTATTAACGATGTCCGGTGCACCAACCAATTTGCTTATTACCTTAAATATAATTTTTAAAAACTCTTAGAATTTAAATAAACAGGTAAAATCATGTTGAAAGTCTTAAATTTGATTTTTTATTTTTT
>NC_040879.1:16367662-16422471 GCF_003676215.2 Rhopalosiphum maidis
AATGAATTTCCTACACCATTCTATTCCAACAGTATTAAGAGTTTTGACGATAATTTTCTAAATTATTGAGATTTTAATGAATTAAAACCATTATTCTCAAAGAATTCAGCATCCTTCACACAGATATTCCAGTGTCTTAGAGGATGATTGAAAATTTGTACGGCAATATTCTAGAATTATTTGGGAATTTAACGTTTTTCAACCATTATTTTCGAGGAATGATTTTCCAACACCAATATACTCCAACAGTATTGAGTTAATGCCGATAATTTTCTAAAATAATTGAGTTTTTAAGAAATTAAACCATAATTCTCAAGGAATTCATCATTCTAACCTAACCAATTCCACAGCATTGATTAAAATAATATTCCAGAAGATTTGAGATTTTATAGAATTTAAACCATTATTCTCAATGAATTCATCATCCTTCACAAAGATATTTCAGTGTTTTAGAGGATGTTTGAATATTTTTACCGCAATTTTAAAAAAGAATTTTTGGAATTCAACGATTTAAAACCATTTTATTTGAGGATTGATCTTTCTACAAAATATACTCCAACGGTTTGAGTTAAATGCCGATAATTTTCTAAATATTGAGATTTTATGAATTTAAAAACCATTATTCTCAATGAATTCAGCATCCTTCACAGAGATATTCCGGTGTCTAAGAGGATGATTGAAAATTTGTACGGCAATATTCTAGAATTATTTGGGAATTTAACGTTTTTCAACCATTATTTTCGAGAATGATTTTCCACACCAATATACTCCAACAGTATTGAGTTAATTCCGATAATTTTCTAAAAAATTGAGATTTTACAGAATTTAAAACCATTATTCTCAATGAATTCAACATCCTTCACAAAATATTCCAGGTGTTTTAAAGGATGTTTGAAATTTTTTTACGGCAATTTTCTAGATTTTTTTGGAATAGTAAAGTGATTCAAAACCAAAATTGTCGATAAATGAATTCCTACACCATTTATTCCAAACAGTATTAAGATTTTGACGATAATTTTTCTAAAGTTATTGAGATTTTAATAATATTAAAACAAGTATTCTCAAAGAATCAGCATCACTACCACCAACAGATAGTCCAGTGTCTTAGAGGATGATTGAAAATTTGTAACGCAATATTCTAGAATTTATTTGGGAATTTATTAACGTTTTTTCAACCATTATTTTCGAGGAATGACTTTCCACACACAATATACTCCAACAGTATTGAGTTAATCTCCGATAATTTTCTAAAATAATTGAGATTCTTTTTCACCAAAATTTAAACCAATTATTTCTCAATTGAATTCAAAATCCTGCACAAAATATTCCAGTGTTTTAAAGGATGTTTGAAATTTTTTGACGGCAATTTTATCAGATTTTTTGGGAATTAAGGGATTTAAACCAATATTGTCGATAAATGAATTTCCTACACCATTATATTCCAACAGTATTAAGATTTTGACGATAATTTTCTAAAATTAGTGAGATTAAAGAACTTCAACCATTATTCTCAAGGAATTCATCATACTACACAATGGTATTCCAGCGCGTTAAAGAAAACTTTTACACCATTTATTATAATAATATTTGAGAATATTTGAGATTTTATAGAATTTAAACCATAATTCTCAAAGAATTCAGCATCCTTCACAATGATATTCCAGTGTCTTAAGAGGATGATTAAAAATTTTGACGGCAATATTCTAGAATTATTTGGGAATTTATAGTTTTTAAACCATTATATTCGAAGAATGATTTTCCAACACCAATATACTCCAACGGTATTGAGATAATGCCGATAATTTCTAAATAATTGAGTTTTTAAGAAATTAAACCATTTTTCTCAAGGAATTCATCATTCTAAACCTAAGCAAGTTCCACACCATTGATTAAAATAATATTCCAGAAGATTTGAGCTTTTATAGAATTTAAACCATTATTCTCAATGAATTCAGCATCCTTCACAGAGATATTCCGGGTGTCTATAGGGGATGATTGAAAATTTGTACGGCAATATTCTAGATTATTTGGGAATTAAACGTTTTTCAACCATTATTTTCGAGGAATTCATCATACTACACAATGGTATTCCAGCGTTAAAGAAAACTTTTACTCCATTTCTTACAATAATATTTGAGAATATTTGAGATTTTAATGAATTAAAACCATTATTCTCAAAGAATTCAGCATCCTTCACAGAGATATTCCAGTGTCTTAGAGGATGATTGAAAATTTGTACGGCAATATTCTAGAATTATTTGGGAATTCAATAGTTTTTCAAGCCATTATATTCGAAGAATGATTTTCCCAACACCAATATACTCCAACTGTATTGAGTTAATGCCGATAATTTTCTAAAATAATTGAGGTTTTACAGAATTTAAACCATTATTCTCAATGAATTCAGCATCCTTCACCAAAATATTCCAGTGTTTAAAGGATGTTTGAAATTTTTACGGCATATTTCTAGATTTTTTGGAATTAAAGTGATTCAAAACCAATATTGTCGATAAATGAATTTCCTACACCATTTTTATTCCAACAGTATTAAGATTTTGACGATAATTTTCTAAAATTATTGAGATTTTAATGAATTAAAACCATTATTCTCAAAGAATTCAGCATCCTTCACAGAGATATTCCAGTGTCTTAGAGGATGATTGAAAATTTGTACGGCAATATTCTAGAATTATTTGGGAATTTATAGTTTTTTCAACCATTATATTCGAGAATGAATTTCCAACACCAATATACTCCAACAGTATTGAGTTAATTCCGATAATTTTCTAAAATAATTGAGATTTACAGAATTTAAACCATTATTCTCAATGAATTCAACATCCTTCACAAAAATATTCCAGTGTTTAAAGGATGTTTGAAATTTTTTACGGGCAATTTTCTAGATTTTTTTGGGAATTAAAGTGATTTAAAACCAATATTGTCGATAACTGAATTTCCTACACCATTATATTCCAACAGTATTAAGATTTTGACGATAATTTTCTAAAATTATTTAGATTTAAAGAACTTCAACCATTATTCTCAAGGAATTCATCATACTACACAATGGTATTCCAGCGTTAAAGAAAACTTTTACACCATTTATTATAATAATATTTGAGAATATTTGAGATTTTATAGAATTTAAACCATAATTCTCAAAGAATTCAGCATCCTTCACAATGATATTCCAGTGTTTTAAAGGATGTTTGAAAATTTTGACGGCAATATTCTAGATTTATTTGGGAATTTAACGTTTTTCAACCATTATTTTCGAGGAATGATTTTCCAACACCAATATACTCCAACAGTATTGAGTTAATGCCGATAATTTTCTAAAATAATTGAGTTTTTAAGAAATTAAAACCATTTTTCTCAAGGAATTCATCATTCTAACCTAACCAAGTTCCACACCATTGATTAAAATAATATTCCAGAAGATTTGAGATTTTATAGAATTTAAACCATTATTCTCAATGAATTCAGCATCCTTCACAGAGATATTCCGGGTGTCTAAGAGGATGATTGAAAATTTGTACGGCAATATTCTAGAATTATTTGGGAATTTAACGTTTTTCAACCATTATTTTCGAGGAATGATTTTCCAACACCAATATACTCCAACAGTATTGAGTTAATTCCGATAATTTTCTAAAATAATTGAGATTTTACAGAATTTAAACCATTATTCTCAATGAATTCAACATCCTTCACAAAAATATTCCAGTGTTTAAAGGATGTTTGAAATTTTTTACGGCAATTTTCTAGATTTTTTTGGGAATTAAAGTGATTCAAAACCAATATTGTCGATAAATGAATTTCCTACAACCATTCTATTCCAACAGTATTAAGATTTTGACGATAATTTTCTAAAATTATTGAGATTTTAATGAATTAAAACCATTATTCTCAAAGAATTCAGCATCCTACACACAGATATTCCAGTGTCTTAGAGGATGATTGAAAATTTGTACGGCAATATTCTAGAATTATTTGGGAATTTAACGTTTTTCAACCATTATTTTCGAGGAATGATTTTCCAACACCAATATACTCCAACAGTATTGAGTTAATGCCGATAATTTTCTAAAATAATTGAGTTTTTAAGAAATTAAACCATAATTCTCAAGGAATTCATCATTCTAACCTAACCAAATTCCACAGCATTGATCAAAATAATATTCCAGAAGATTTGAGATTTTATAGAATTTAAACCATTATTCTCAATGAATTCATCATCCTTCACAAAGATATTTCAGTGTTTTTGAGGATGTTTGAATATTTTTACCGCAATTTTAAAAGAATATTTTGGAATTCAACGATTTAAAACCATTTTATTTGAGGATTGATCTTTCTATAAAAATATACTCCAACGGTTTTGAGTTAATGCCGATAATTTTCTAAAATTATTGAGATTTTAATGAATTTAAACCATTATTCTCAATGAATTCAGCATCCTTCACAGAGATATTCCGGGTGTCTAAGAGGATGATTGAAAATTTGTACGGCAATATTCTAGAATTATTTGGGAATTTAACGTTTTTCAACCATTATTTTCGAGGAATGATTTTCCAACACCAATATACTCCAACAGTATTGAGTTAATTCCGATAATTTTCTAAAATAATTGAGATTTTACAGAATTTAAACCATTATTCTCAATGAATTCAACATCCTTCACAAAAATATTCCAGTGTTTAAAGGATGTTTGAAATTTTTTACGGCAATTTTCTAGATTTTTTTGGGAATTAAAGTGATTTAAAACCAATATTGTCGATAAATGAATTTCCTACACCATTATATTCCAACAGTATTAAGATTTTGACGATAATTTTCTAAAATTATTGAGATTTAAAGAACTTCAACCATTATTCTCAAGGAATTCATCATACTACACAATGGTATTCCAGCGTTAAAGAAAACTTTTACACCATTTATTATAATAATATTTGAGAATATTTGCGATTTTATAGAATTTAAACCATAATTCTCAAAGAATTCAGCATCCTTCACAATGATATTCCAGTGTCTTAGAGGATGATTAAAAATTTGTACGGCAATATTCTAGAATTATTTGGGAATTTATAGTTTTTCAACCATTATATTCGAAGAATGATTTTCCAACACCAATATACTCCAACGGTATTGAGATAATGCCGATAATTTTCTAAAATAATTGAGTTTTTAAGAAATTAAACCATTTTTCTCAAGGAATTCATCATTCTAACCTAACAAGTTCCACACCATGATTAAAATAATATTCCAGAAGATTTGAGCTTTTATAGAATTTAAACCATAATTCTCAAAGAATTCAGCATCCTTCACAATGATATTCCAGTGTCTTAGAGGATGATTGAAAATTGTACGGCAATATTCTAGAATTATTTGGGAATTTAACGTTTTCAACCATTATTTTCGAGGAATTCATCATACTACACAATGGTATTCCAGCGTTAAAGAAACTTTTACTCCATTTCTTACAATAATATTTGAGAATATTTGAGATTTTAATGAAATTAAAACCATTATTCTCAAAGAATTCAGCATCCTTCACAGAGATATTCCAGTGTCTTAGAGGATGATTGAAAATTTGTACGGCAATATTCTAGAATTATTTGGGAATTCATAGTTTTTTCAACCATTATATTCGAAGAATGATTTTCCAACACCAATATACTCCAACTGTATTGAGTTAATGCCGATAATTTTCTAAAATAATTGAGGTTTTACAGAATTTAAACCATTATTCTCAATGAATTCAGCATCCTTCACCAAAATATTCCAGTGTTTAAAGGATGTTTGAAATTTTTTACGGCTATTTTCTAGATTTTTTTGGGAATTAAAGTGATTCAAAACCAATATTGTCGATAAATGAATTTCCTACACCATTTTATTCCAACAGTATTAAGATTTTGACGATAATTTTCTAAAATTATTGAGATTTTAATGAATTAAAACCATTATTCTCAAAGAATTCAGCATCCTTCACAGAGATATTCCAGTGTCTTAGAGGATGATTGAAAATTTGTACGGCAATATTCTAGAATTATTTGGGAATTTATAGTTTTTCAACCATTATATTCGAAGAATGAATTTCCAACACCAATATACTCCAACAGTATTGAGTTAATTCCGATAATTTTCTAAAATAATTGAGATTTTACAAAATTTAAACCATTATTCTCAATGAATTCAACATCCTTCACAAAAATATTCCAGTGTTTAAAGGATGTTTGAAATTTTTTACGGCAATTTTCTAGATTTTTTTGGGAATTAAAGTGATTTTAAACCAATATTGTCGATAAATGAATTTCCTACACCATTATATTCCAACAGTATTAAGATTTTGACGATAATTTTCTAAAATTATTTAGATTTAAAGAACTTCAACCATTATTTTCGAGGAATTCATCATACTACACAATGGTATTCCAGCGTTAAAGAAAACTTTTACACCATTTATTATAATAATATTTGAGAATATTTGAGATTTTATAGAATTTAAACTATAATTCACAAAGTATTCAGCATCCTTCACAAAGATATTTCAGTGTTTTATAGGATGTTTGAAAATTTTGACGGCAATATTCTAGATTTATTTGGGAATTTAACGTTTTTCAACCATTATTTTCGAGGAATGATTTTCCAACACCAATATACTCCAACAGTATTGAGTTAATGCCGATAATTTTCTAAAATAATTGAGTTTTTAAGAAATTAAACCATTTTCTCAAGGAATTCATCATTCTAACCTAACCAAGTTCCACACCATTGATTAAAATAATATTCCAGAAGATTTGAGATTTTATAGAATTTAAACCATTATTCTCAATGAATTCAGCATCCTTCACAGAGATATTCCGGGTGTCTAAGAGGATGATTGAAAATTTGTACGGCAATATTCTAGAATTATTTGGGAATTTAACGTTTTTTCAACCATTATTTTCGAGGAATGATTTTCCAACACCAATATACTCCAACAGTATTGAGTTAATTCCGATAATTTTCTAAAATAATTGAGATTTTACAGAATTTAAACCATTATTCTCAATGAATTCAACATCCTTCACAAAAATATTCCAGTGTTTAAAGGATGTTTGAAATGTTTTACGGCAATTTTCTAGATTTTTTTGGGAATTAAAGTGATTCAAACCAATATTGTCGATAAATGAATTTCCTACACCATTCTATTCCAACAGTATTAAGATTTTGAAGATAATTTTCTAAAATTATTGAGATTTTAATGAATTAAAACCATTATTCTCAAAGAATTCAGCATCCTACACACAGATATTCCAGTGTCTTAGAGGATGATTGAAAATTTGTACGGCAATATTCTAGAATTATTTGGGAATTTAACGTTTTTCAACCATTATTTTCGAGGAATGATTTTCCAACACCAATATACTCCAACAGTATTGAGTTAATGCCGATAATTTTCTAAAATAATTGAGTTTTTAAGAAATTAAACCATAATTCTCAAGGAATTCATCATTCTAACCTAACCAAAGTTCCACAGCATTGATAAAATAATATTCCAGAAGATTTGAGATTTATAGAATTTAAAGAAACCATTATTCTCAATGAATTCATCCTCCTTCACAAAGATATTTCAGTGTTTTGAGGATGTTTGAATATTTTACCGCAATTTTAAAGAATATTTGGAATTCAAACGATTTAAAACCCATTTTACTTGAGGATTGATCCTTTCTATAAAATATTACTCCAACGGTTTTTGAGTTAATGCCGATAATTTTAAAACTATTGAGATTTAATGAATTTAAACCATTATTCTCACTGAATTCCAGCATCCCTCACAGAGATATTTCGGGTGTCTAAGAGGATGATTGAAATTTGTACGGCAATATTCTAGAATTATTTGGAATTAACGTTTTTCAACCATTATTTTCGAGGAATGATTTCAACACCCATATACTCCAACAGTATTGAGTTAATTCCGATAATTTTCTAAAATAATTGAAGATTTTACAGAACTTTAAAACCATTATTCTCAATGAATTCAACATCCTTCACAAAAATATTCCAGTGTTTAATGGATGTTTGAAATTTTTTACGGCAATTTTCTAGATTTTTTTGGGAATTAAAGTGATTTAAAACCAATATTGTCGATAAATGAATTTCCTACACCATTATATTCCAACAGTATTAAGATTTTGACGATAATTTTCTAAAATTATTGAGATTTAAAGAACTTCAACCATTATTCTCAAGGAATTCATCATACTACACAATGGTATTCCAGCGTTAAAGAAAACTTTTACACCATTTATTATAATAATATTTGAGAATATTTGAGATTTTATAGAATTTAAACCATAATTCTCAAAGAATTCAGCATCCTTCACAATGATATTCCAGTGTCTTAGAGGATGATTGAAAATTTGTACGGCAATATTCTAGAATTATTTGGGAATTTATAGTTTTTCAACCATTATATTCGAAGAATGATTTTCCAACACCAATATACTCCAACGGTATTGAGATAATGCCGATAATTTTCTAAAATAATTGAGTTTTTAAGAAATTAAACCATTTTTCTCAAGGAATTCATCATTCTAACCTAACCAAGTTCCACACCATTGATTAAAATAATATTCCAGAAGATTTGAGCTTTTATAGAATTTAAACCATAATTCTCAAAGAATTCAGCATCCTTCACAATGATATTCCAGTGTCTTAGAGGATGATTGAAAATTTGTACGGCAATATTCTAGAATTATTTGGGAATTTAACGTTTTTCAACCATTATTTTCGAGGAATTCATCATACTACACAATGGTATTCCAGCGTTAAAGAAAACTTTTACTCCATTTCTTACAATAATATTTGAGAATATTTGAGATTTTAATGAATTAAAACCATTATTCTCAAAGAATTCAGCATCCTTCACAGAGATATTCCAGTGTCTTAGAGGATGATTGAAAATTTGTACGGCAATATTCTAGAATTATTTGGGAATTCATAGTTTTTCAACCATTATATTCGAAGAATGATTTTCCAACACCAATATACTCCAACTGTATTGAGTTAATGCCGATAATTTTCTAAAATAATTGAGGTTTTACAGAATTTAAACCATTATTCTCAATGAATTCAGCATCCTTCACCAAAATATTCCAGTGTTTAAAGGATGTTTGAAATTTTTTACGCCAATTTTCTAGATTTTTTTGGGAATTAAAGTGATTCAAAACCAATATTGTCGATAAATGAATTTCCTACACCATTCTATTCCAACAGTATTAAGATTTTGACGATAATTTTCTAAAATTATTGAGATTTTAATGAATTAAAACCATTATTCTCAAAGAATTCAGCATCCTACACACAGATATTCCAGTGTCTTAGAGGATGATTGAAAATTTGTACGGCAATATTCTAGAATTATTTGGGAATTTAACGTTTTTCAACCATTATTTTCGAGGAATGACTTTCCAACACCAATATACTCCAACAGTATTGAGTTAATTCCGATAATTTTCTAAAATAATTGAGATTTTACAAAATTTAAACCATTATTCTCAATGAATTCAACATCCTTCACAAAAATATTCCAGTGTTTAAAGGATGTTTGAAATTTTTTACGGCAATTTTCTAGATTTTTTTGGGAATTAAAGTGATTTTAAACCAATATTGTCGATAAATGAATTTCCTACACCATTATATTCCAACAGTATTAAGATTTTGACGATAATTTTCTAAAATTATTTAGATTTAAAGAACTTCAACCATTATTCTCAAGGAATTCATCATACTACACAATGGTATTCCAGCGTTAAAGAAAACTTTTACACCATTTATTATAATAATATTTGAGAATATTTGAGATTTTATAGAATTTAAACCATAATTCTCAAAGAATTCAGCATTCTTCACAATGATATTCCAGTGTTTTAAAGGATGTTTGAAAATTTTGACGGCAATATTCTAGATTTATTTGGGAATTTAACGTTTTTCAACCATTATTTTCGAGGAATGATTTTCCAACACCAATATACTCCAACAGTATTGAGTTAATGCCGATAATTTTCTAAAATAATTGAGTTTTTAAGAAATTAAACCATTTTTCTCAAGGAATTCATCATTCTAACCTAACCAAGTTCCACACCATTGATTAAAATTATATTCCAGAAGATTTGAGATTTTATAGAATTTAAACCATTATTCTCAATGAATTCAGCATCCTTCACAGAGATATTCCGGGTGTCTAAGAGGATGATTGAAAATTTGTACGGCAATATTCTAGAATTATTTGGGAATTTAACGTTTTTCAACCATTATTTTCGAGGAATGATTTTCCAACACCAATATACTCCAACAGTATTGAGTTAATTCCGATAATTTTCTAAAATAATTGAGATTTTACAGAATTTAAACCATTATTCTCAATGAATTCAACATCCTTCACAAAAATATTCCAGTGTTTAAAGGATGTTTGAAATTTTTTACGGCAATTTTCTAGATTTTTTTGGAATTAAAGTGATTCAAAACCAATATTGTCGATAAATGAATTTCCTACACCATTCTATTCCAACAGTATTAAGATTTTGACGATAATTTTCTAAAATTATTGAGATTTTAATGAATTAAAACCATTATTCTCAAAGAATTCAGCATCCTACACACAGATATTCCAGTGTCTTAGAGGATGATTGAAAATTTGTACGGCAATATTCTAGAATTATTTGGGAATTTAACGTTTTTCAACCATTATTTTCGAGGAATGATTTTCCAACACCAATATACTCCAACAGTATTGAGTTAATGCCGATAATTTTCTAAAATAATTGAGTTTTTAAGAAATTAAACCATAATTCTCAAGGAATTCATCATTCTAACCTAACCAAGTTCCACAGCATTGATTAAAATAATATTCCAGAAGATTTGAGATTTTATAGAATTTAAACCATTATTCTCAATGAATTCATCATCCTTCACAAAGATATTTCAGTGTTTTAGAGGATGTTTGAATATTTTTACCGCAATTTTAAAAGAATATTTTGGAATTCAACGATTTAAAACCATTTTATTTGAGGATTGAGCTTTCTACAACAATATACTCCAACGGTATTGAGTTAATTCCGATAATTTTCTAAAATAATTGAGATTTTACAGAATTTAAACCATTATTCTCAATGAATTCAACATCCTTCACAAAAATATTCCAGTGTTTAAAGGATGTTTGAAATTTTTTACGGCAATTTTCTAGATTTTTTTGGGAATTAAAGTGATTTAAAACCAATATTGTCGATAAATGAATTCCTACACAATTATATTCCAACAGTATTAAGATTTTGACGATAATTTTCTAAAATTATTGAGATTTAAAGAACTTCAACCATTATTCTCAAGGAATTCATCATACTACACAATGGTATTCCAGCGTTAAAGAAAACTTTTACACCATTTATTATAATAATATTTGAGAATATTTGAGATTTTATAGAATTTAAACCATAATTCTCAAAGAATTCAGCATCCTTCACAATGATATTCCAGTGTCTTAGAGGATGATTAAAAATTTGTACGGCAATATTCTAGAATTATTTGGGAATTTATAGTTTTTCAACCATTATATTCGAAGAATGATTTTCCAACACCAATATACTCCAACGGTATTGAGATAATGCCGATAATTTTCTAAAATAATTGAGTTTTTAAGAAATTAAACCATTTTTCTCAAGGAATTCATCATTCTAACCTAACCAAGTTCCACACCATTGTTTAAAATAATATTCCAGAAGATTTGAGCTTTTATAGAATTTAAACCATTATTCTCAATGAATTCAGCATCCTTCACAGAGATATTCCGGGTGTCTTAGGGGATGATTGAAAATTTGTACGGCAATATTCTAGAATTATTTGGGAATTTAACGTTTTTCAACCATTATTTTCGAGGAATTCATCATACTACACAATGGTATTCCAGCGTTAAAGAAAACTTTTACTCCATTTCTTACAATAATATTTGAGAATATTTGAGATTTTAATGAATTTTAACCATAATTCTCAAAGAATTCAGCATCCTTCACAGAGATATTCCGGGTGTCTTAGAGGATGATTGAAAATTTGTACGGCAATATTCTAGAATTATTTGGGAATTTATAGTTTTTCAACCATTATTTTCGAAGAATGATTTTCCAACACCAATATACTCCAACTGTATTGAGTTAATGAAGATAATTTTCTAAAATAATTGAGGTTTTACAGAATTTAAACCATTATTCTCAATGAATTCAGCATCCTTCACAAAAATATTCCAGTGTTTAAAGGATGTTTGAAATTTTTTACGGCTATTTTCTAGATTTTTTTGGGAATTAAAGTGATTCAAAACCAATATTGTCGATAAATGAATTTCCTACACCATTCTATTCCAACAGTATTAAGAGTTTGACGATAATTTTCTAAAATTATTGAGATTTTAATGAATTAAAACCATTATTCTCAAAGAATTCAGCATCCTACACACAGATATTCCAGTGTCTTAGAGGATGATTGAAAATTTGTACGGCAATATTCTAGAATTATTTGGGAATTTAACGTTTTTCAACCATTATTTTCAAGGAATGATTTTCCAACACCAATATACTCCAACAGTATTGAGTTAATGCCGATAATTTTCTAAAATAATTGAGTTTTTAAGAAATAAAACCATAATTCTCAAGGAATTCATCATTCTAACCTAACCAAGTTCCACAGCATTGATTAAAATAATATTCCAGAAGATTTGAGATTTTATAGAATTTAAACCATTATTCTCAATGAATTCATCATCCTTCACAAAGATATTTCAGTGTTTTAGAGGATGTTTGAATATTTTTACCGCAATTTTAAAAGAATATTTTGGAATTCAACGATTTAAAACCATTTTATTTGAGGATTGAGCTTTCTACAACAATATACTCCAACAGTATTGAGTTAATTCCGATAATTTTCTAAAATAATTGAGATTTTACAGAATTTAAACCATTATTCTCAATGAATTCAACATCCTTCACAAAAATATTCCAGTGTTTAAAGGATGTTTGAAATTTTTTACGGCTATTTTCTAGATTTTTTTGGGAATTAAAGTGATTCAAAACCAATATTGTCGATAAATGAATTTCCTACACCATTCTATTCCAACAGTATTAAGATTTTGACGATAATTTTCTAAAATTATTGAGATTTTAATGAATTAAAACCATTATTCTCAAAGAATTCATCATACTACACAATGGTATTCCAGCGTTAAAGAAAACTTTTACACCATTTATTATAATAATATTTGAGAATATTTGAGATTTTATAGAATTTAAACCATAATTCTCAAAGAATTCAGCATCCTTCACAATGATATTCCAGTGTCTTAGAGGATGATTAAAAATTTGTACGGCAATATTCTAGAATTATTTGGGAATTTATAGTTTTTCAACCATTATATTCGAAGAATGATTTTCCAACACCAATATACTCCAACTGTATTGAGTTAATGCCGATAATTTTCTAAAATAATTGAGGTTTTACAGAATTTAAACCATTATTCTCAATGAATTCAACATCCTTCACAAAAATATTCCAGTGTTTAATGGATGTTTGAAATTTTTTACGGCAATTTTCTAGATTTTTTTGGGAATTAAAGTGATTTAAAACCAATATTGTCGATAAATGAATTTCCTACACCATTATATTCCAACAGTATTAAGATTTTGACGATAATTTTCTAAAATTATTGAGATTTAAAGAACTTCAACCATTATTCTCAAGGAATTCATCATACTACACAATGGTATTCCAGCGTTAAAGAAAACTTTTACACCATTTATTATAATAATATTTGAGAATATTTGAGATTTTATAGAATTTAAACCATAATTCTCAAAGAATTCAGCATCCTTCACAATGATATTCCAGTGTCTTAGAGGATGATTGAAAATTTGTACGGCAATATTCTAGAATTATTTGGGAATTTATAGTTTTTCAACCATTATATTCGAAGAATGATTTTCCAACACCAATATACTCCAACGGTATTGAGATAATGCCGATAATTTTCTAAAATAATTGAGTTTTTAAGAAATTAAACCATTTTTCTCAAGGAATTCATCATTCTAACCTAACCAAGTTCCACACCATTGATTAAAATAATATTCCAGAAGATTTGAGCTTTTATAGAATTTAAACCATAATTCTCAATGAATTCAGCATCCTTCACAATGATATTCCAGTGTCTTAGAGGATGATTGAAATTTGTACGGCAATATTCTAGAATTATTTGGGAATTTAACGTTTTTCAACCATTATTTTCGAGGAATTCATCATACTACACAATGGTATTCCAGCGTTAAAGAAAACTTTTACTCCATTTCTTACAATAATATTTGAGAATATTGAGATTTTAATGAATTAAAACCATTATTCTCAAAGAATTCAGCATCCTTCACAGAGATATTCCAGTGTCTTAGAGGATGATTGAAAATTTGTACGGCAATATTCTAGAATTATTTGGGAATTCATAGTTTTTCAACCATTATATTCGAAGAATGATTTTCCAACACCAATATACTCCAACTGTATTGAGTTAATGCCGATAATTTTCTAAAATAATTGAGGTTTTACAGAATTTAAACCATTATTCTCAATGAATTCAGCATCCTTCACCAAAATATTCCAGTGTTTAAAGGATGTTTGAAATTTTTTACGCCAATTTTCTAGATTTTTTGGGAATTAAAGTGATTCAAAACCAATATTGTCGATAAATGAATTTCCTACACCATTCTATTCCAACAGTATTAAGATTTTGACGATAATTTTCTAAAATTATTGAGATTTTAATGAATTAAAACCATTATTCTCAAAGAATTCAGCATCCTACACACAGATATTCCAGTGTCTTAGAGGATGATTGAAAATTTGTACGGCAATATTCTAGAATTATTTGGGAATTTAACGTTTTTCAACCATTATTTTCGAGGAATGACTTTCCAACACCAATATACTCCAACAGTATTGAGTTAATTCCGATAATTTTCTAAAATAATTGAGATTTTACAAAATTTAAACCATTATTCTCAATGAATTCAACATCCTTCACAAAAATATTCCAGTGTTTAAAGGATGTTTGAAATTTTTTACGGCAATTTTCTAGATTTTTTTGGGAATTAAAGTGATTTAAAACCAATATTGTCGATAAATGAATTTCCTACACCATTATATTCCAACAGTATTAAGATTTTGACGATAATTTTCTAAAATTATTGAGATTTAAAGAACTTCAACCATTATTCTCAAGGAATTCATCATACTACACAATGGTATTCCAGCGTTAAAGAAAACTTTTACACCATTTATTATAATAATATTTGAGAATATTTGAGATTTTATAGAATTTAAACCATAATTCTCAAAGAATTCAGCATCCTTCACAATGATATTCCAGTGTCTTAAAGGATGATTAAAAATTTGTACGGCAATATTCTAGATTATTTGGGAATTTATACGTTTTTCAACCATTATATTCGAAGAATGATTTTCCAACACCAATATACTCCAACAGTATTGAGTTAATGCCGATAATTTTCTAAAATAATTGAGTTTTTAAGAAATTAAACCATTTTTCTCAAGGAATTCATCATTCTAACCTAACCAAGTTCCACACCATTGATTAAAATAATATTCCAGAAGATTTGAGATTTTATAGAATTTAAAACCATTATTCTCAATGAATTCAGCATCCTTCACAGAGATATTCCAGGTGTCTAAGAGGATGATTGAAAATTTGTACGGCAATATTCTAGAATTATTTGGGAATTAACGTTTTTCAACCATTATTTTCGAGGAATGATTTTCCAACACCAATATACTCCAACAGTATTGAGTTAATTCCGATAATTTCTAAAATAATTGAGATTTTACAGAATTTAAACCATTATTCTCAATGAATTCACATCCTTCACAAAATATTCCAGTGTTTAAAGGATGTTTGAAATTTTTTACGGCAATTTTCTAGATTTTTTTGGGAATTAAAGTGATTCAAAACCAATATTGTCGATAAATGAATTTCCTACACCATTCTATTCCAACAGTATTAAGATTTTGACGATAATTTTCTAAAATTATTGAGATTTTAATGAATTAAAACCATTATTCTCAAAGAATTCAGCATCCTACACACAGATATTCCAGTGTCTTAGAGGATGATTGAAAATTTGTACGGCAATATTCTAGAATTATTTGGGAATTTAACGTTTTTCAACCATTATTTTCGAGGAATGATTTTCCAACACCAATATACTCCAACAGTATTGAGTTAATGCCGATAATTTTCTAAAATAATTGAGTTTTTAAGAAATTAAACCATAATTCTCAAGGAATTCATCATTCTAACCTAACCAAGTTCCACAGCATTGATTAAAATAATATTCCAGAAGATTTGAGATTTTATAGAATTTAAACCATTATTCTCAATGAATTCATCATCCTTCACAAAGATATTTCAGTGTTTTAGAGGATGTTTGAATATTTTTACCGCAATTTTAAAAGAATATTTTGGAATTCAACGATTTAAAACCATTTTATTTGAGGATTGAGCTTTCTACAACAATATACTCCAACGGTATTGAGTTAATTCCGATAATTTTCTAAAATAATTGAGATTTTACAGAATTTAAACCATTATTCTCAATGAATTCAACATCCTTCACAAAAATATTCCAGTGTTTAAAGGATGTTTGAAATTTTTTACGGCAATTTTCTAGATTTTTTGGGAATTAAAGTGATTTAAAACCAATATTGTCGATAAATGAATTTCCTACACCATTATATTCCAACAGTATTAAGATTTTGACGATAATTTTCTAAAATTATTGAGATTTAAAGAACTTCAACCATTATTCTCAAGGAATTCATCATACTACACAATGGTATTCCAGCGTTAAAGAAAACTTTTACACCATTTATTATAATAATATTTGAGAATATTTGAGATTTTATAGAATTTAAACCATAATTCTCAAAGAATTCAGCATCCTTCACAATGATATTCCAGTGTCTTAGAGGATGATTGAAAATTTGTAAGGCAATATTCTAGAATTATTTGGGAATTTATAGTTTTTCAACCATTATATTCGAAGAATGATTTTCCAACACCAATATACTCCAACGGTATTGAGATAATGCCGATAATTTTCTAAAATAATTGAGTTTTTAAGAAATTAAACCATTTTTCTCAAGGAATTCATCATTCTAACCTAACCAAGTTCCACACCATTGATTAAAATAATATTCCAGAAGATTTGAGCTTTTATAGAATTTAAACCATTATTCTCAATGAATTCAGCATCCTTCACAGAGATATTCCGGGTGTCTTTGGGGATGATTGAAAATTTGTACGGCAATATTCTAGAATTATTTGGGAATTTAACGTTTTTCAACCATTATTTTCGAGGAATTCATCATACTACACAATGGTATTCCAGCGTTAAAGAAAACTTTTACTCCATTTCTTACAATAATATTTGAGAATATTTGAGATTTTAATGAATTAAAACCATTATTCTCAAAGAATTCAGCATCCTTCACAGAGATATTCCAGTGTCTTAGAGGATGATTGAAAATTTGTACGGCAATATTCTAGAATTATTTGGGAATTCATAGTTTTTCAACCATTATATTCGAAGAATGATTTTCCAACACCAATATACTCCAACTGTATTGAGTTAATGCCGATAATTTTCTAAAATAATTGAGGTTTTACAGAATTTAAACCATTATTCTCAATGAATTCAGCATCCTTCACAAAAATATTCCAGTGTTTATAGGATGTTTGAAATTTTTTACGGCTATTTTCTAGATTTTTTTGGGAATTAAAGTGATTCAAAACCAATATTGTCGATAAATGAATTTCCTACACCATTTTATTCCAACAGTATTAAGATTTTGACGATAATTTTCTAAAATTATTGAGATTTTAATGAATTAAAACCATTATTCTCAAAGAATTCAGCATCCTTCACAGAGATATTCCAGTGTCTTAGAGGATGATTGAAAATTTGTACGGCAATATTCTAGAATTATTTGGGAATTTATAGTTTTTCAACCATTATATTCGAAGAATGAATTTCCAACACCAATATACTCCAACAGTATTGAGTTAATTCCGATAATTTTCTAAAATAATTGAGTTTTTAAGAAATTAAACCATAATTCTCAAGGAATTCATCATTCTAACCTAACCAAGTTCCACACCATTGATTAAAATAATATTCCAGAAGATTTGAGATTTTATAGAATTTAAACCATTATTCTCAATGAATTCAGCATCCTTCACAGAGATATTCCGGGTGTCTTAGTGGATGATTGAAAATTTGTACGGCAATATTCTAGAATTATTTGGGAATTTAACGTTTTCAACCATTATTTTCGAGGAATTCATCATACTACACAATGGTATTCCAGCGTTAAAGAAAACTTTTACTCCATTTCTTACAATAATATTTGAGAATATTTGAGATTTTAATGAATTAAAACCATTATTCTCAAAGAATTCAGCATCCTTCACAGAGATATTCCAGTGTCTTAGAGGATGATTGAAAATTTGTACGGCAATATTCTAGAATTATTTGGGAATTTATAGTTTTTCAACCATTATTTTCGAGGAATGATTTTCCAACACCAATATACTCCAACTGTATTGAGTTAATGCCGATAATTTTCTAAAATAATTGAGGTTTTAAGAAATTAAACCATTTTTCTCAAGGAATTCATCATTCTAACCTAACCAAGTTCCACACCATTGATTAAAATAATATTCCAGAAGATTTGAGATTTTATAGAATTTAAACCATTATTCTCAATGAATTCAGCATCCTTCACAGAGATATTCCGGGTGTCTAAGAGGATGATTGAAAATTTGTACGGCAATATTCTAGAATTATTTGGGAATTTAACGTTTTTCAACCATTATTTTCGAGGAATGATTTTCCAACACCAATATACTCCAACAGTATTGAGTTAATTCCGATAATTTTCTAAAATAATTGAGATTTTACAGAATTTAAACCATTATTCTCAATGAATTCAACATCCTTCACAAAAATATTCCAGTGTTTAAAGGATGTTTGAAATTTTTTACGCCAATTTTCTAGATTTTTTTGGGAATTAAAGTGATTCAAAACCAATATTGTCGATAAATGAATTTCCTACACCATTCTATTCCAACAGTATTAAGATTTTGACGATAATTTTCTAAAATTATTGAGATTTTAATGAATTAAAACCATTATTCTCAAAGAATTCAGCATCCTACACACAGATATTCCAGTGTCTTAGAGGATGATTGAAAATTTGTACGGCAATATTCTAGAATTATTTGGGAATTTAACGTTTTTCAACCATTATTTTCGAGGAATGATTTTCCAACACCAATATACTCCAACAGTATTGAGTTAATGCCGATAATTTTCTAAAATAATTGAGTTTTTAAGAAATTAAACCATAATTCTCAAGGAATTCATCATTCTAACCTAACCAAGTTCCACAGCATTGATTAAAATAATATTCCAGAAGATTTGAGATTTTATAGAATTTAAACCATTATTCTCAATGAATTCATCATCCTTCACAAAGATATTTCAGTGTTTTAGAGGATGTTTGAATATTTTTACCGCAATTTTAAAAGAATATTTTGGAATTCAACGATTTAAAACCATTTTATTTGAGGATTGAGCTTTCTACAACAATATACTCCAACGGTATTGAGTTAATTCCGATAATTTTCTAAAATAATTGAGATTTTACAGAATTTAAACCATTATTCTCAATGAATTCAACATCCTTCACAAAAATATTCCAGTGTTTAAAGGATGTTTGAAATTTTTTACGGCAATTTTCTAGATTTTTTTGGGAATTAAAGTGATTTAAAACCAATATTGTCGATAAATGAATTTCCTACACCATTATATTCCAACAGTATTAAGATTTTGACGATAATTTTTTAAAATTATTGAGATTTAAAGAACTTCAACCATTATTCTCAAGGAATTCATCATACTACACAATGGTATTCCAGCGTTAAAGAAAACTTTTACACCATTTATTATAATAATATTTGAGAATATTTGAGATTTTATAGAATTTAAACCATAATTCTCAAAGAATTCAGCATCCTTCACAATGATATTCCAGTGTCTTAGAGGATGATTAAAAATTTGTACGGCAATATTCTAGAATTATTTGGGAATTTATAGTTTTTCAACCATTATATTCGAAGAATGATTTTCCAACACCAATATACTCCAACGGTATTGAGATAATGCCGATAATTTTCTAAAATAATTGAGTTTTTAAGAAATTAAACCATTTTTCTCAAGGAATTCATCATTCTAACCTAACCAAGTTCCACACCATTGATTAAAATAATATTCCAGAAGATTTGAGCTTTTATAGAATTTAAACCATTATTCTCAATGAATTCAGCATCCTTCACAGAGATATTCCGGGTGTCTTAGGGGATGATTGAAAATTTGTACGGCAATATTCTAGAATTATTTGGGAATTTAACGTTTTTCAACCATTATTTTCGAGGAATTCATCATACTACACAATGGTATTCCAGCGTTAAAGAAAACTTTTACTCCATTTCTTACAATAATATTTGAGAATATTTGAGATTTTAATGAATTAAAACCATTATTCTCAAAGAATTCAGCATCCTTCACAGAGATATTCCAGTGTCTTAGAGGATGATTGAAAATTTGTACGGCAATATTCTAGAATTATTTGGGAATTCATAGTTTTTCAACCATTATATTCGAAGAATGATTTTCCAACACCAATATACTCCAACTGTATTGAGTTAATGCCGATAATTTTCTAAAATAATTGAGGTTTTACAGAATTTAAACCATTATTCTCAATGAATTCAACATCCTTCACAAAAATATTCCAGTGTTTAAAGGATGTTTGAAATTTTTTACGGCAATTTTCTAGATTTTTTTGGGAATTATAGTGATTCATAACCAATATTGTCGATAAATGAATTTCCTACATTATTATATTCCCACAGTATTAAGATTTTGACGATAATTTTCTAAAATAATTGAGATTTAAAGAACTTCAACCATTATTCTCAAGGAATTCATCATACTACACAATGGTATTCCAGCGTTAAAGAAAACTTTTACACCATTTATTATAATAATATTTGAGAATATTTGAGATTTTATAGAATTTAAACCATAATTCTCAAAGAATTCAGCATCCTTCACAATGATATTCCAGTGTCTTAGTGGATGATTGAAAATTTGTACGGCAATATTCTAGAATTATTTGGGAATTTATAGTTTTTCAACCATTATTTTCGAGGAATGATTTTCCAACACCAATATACTCCAACAGTATTGAGTTAATTCCGATAATTTTCTAAAATAATTGAGATTTTACAGAATTTAAACCATTATTCTCAATGAATTCAACATCCTTCACAAAAATATTCCAGTGTTTAAAGGATGTTTGAAACTTTTACGGCAATTTTCTAGATTTTTTTGGGAATTAAAGTGATTCAAAACCAATATTGTCGATAAATGAATTTCCTACACCATTCTATTCCAACAGTATTAAGATTTTGACGATAATTTTCTAAAATTATTGAGATTTTAATGAATTAAAACCATTATTCTCAAAGAATTCAGCATCATACACACAGATATTCCAGTGTCTTAGAGGATGATTGAAAATTTGTACGGCAATATTCTAGAATTATTTGGGAATTTAACGTTTTTCAACCATTATTTTCGAGGAATGATTTTCCAACACCAATATACTCCAACAGTATTGAGTTAATGCCGATAATTTTCTAAAATAATTGAGTTTTTAAGAAATTAAACCATAATTCTCAAGGAATTCATCATTCTAACCTAACCAAGTTCCACAGCATTGATTAAAATAATATTCCAGAAGATTTGAGATTTTATAGAATTTAAACCATTATTCTCAATGAATTCATCATCCTTCACAAAGATATTTCAGTGTTTTAGAGGATGTTTGAATATTTTTACCGCAATTTTAAAAGAATATTTTGGAATTCAACGATTTAAAACCATTTTATTTGAGGATTGAGCTTTCTACAACAATATACTCCAACGGTATTGAGTTAATTCCGATAATTTTCTAAAATAATTGAGATTTTACAGAATTTAAACCATTATTCTCAATGAATTCAACATCCTTCACAAAAATATTCCAGTGTTTAAAGGATGTTTGAAATTTTTTACGGCAATTTTCTAGATTTTTTTGGGAATTAAAGTGATTTAAAACCAATATTGTCGATAAATGAATTTCCTACACCATTATATTCCAACAGTATTAAGATTTTGACGATAATTTTTTAAAATTATTGAGATTTAAAGAACTTCAACCATTATTCTCAAGGAATTCATCATACTACACAATGGTATTCCAGCGTTAAAGAAAACTTTTACACCATTTATTATAATAATATTTGAGAATATTTGAGATTTTATAGAATTTAAACCATAATTCTCAAAGAATTCAGCATCCTTCACAATGATATTCCAGTGTCTTAGAGGATGATTAAAAATTTGTACGGCAATATTCTAGAATTATTTGGGAATTTATAGTTTTTCAACCATTATATTCGAAGAATGATTTTCCAACACCAATATACTCCAACGGTATTGAGATAATGCCGATAATTTTCTAAAATAATTGAGTTTTTAAGAAATTAAACCATTTTTCTCAAGGAATTCATCATTCTAACCTAACCAAGTTCCACACCATTGATTAAAATAATATTCCAGAAGATTTGAGCTTTTATAGAATTTAAACCATTATTCTCAATGAATTCAGCATCCTTCACAGAGATATTCCGGGTGTCTTAGGGGATGATTGAAAATTTGTACGGCAATATTCTAGAATTATTTGGGAATTTAACGTTTTTCAACCATTATTTTCGAGGAATTCATCATACTACACAATGGTATTCCAGCGTTAAAGAAAACTTTTACTCCATTTCTTACAATAATATTTGAGAATATTTGAGATTTTAATGAATTAAAACCATTATTCTCAAAGAATTCAGCATCCTTCACAGAGATATTCCAGTGTCTTAGAGGATGATTGAAAATTTGTACGGCAATATTCTAGAATTATTTGGGAATTCATAGTTTTTCAACCATTATATTCGAAGAATGATTTTCCAACACCAATATACTCCAACTGTATTGAGTTAATGCCGATAATTTTCTAAAATAATTGAGGTTTTACAGAATTTAAACCATTATTCTCAATGAATTCAACATCCTTCACAAAAATATTCCAGTGTTTAAAGGATGTTTGAAATTTTTTACGGCAATTTTCTAGATTTTTTTGGGAATTAAAGTGATTTAAAACCAATATTGTCGATAAATGAATTTCCTACACCATTATATTCCAACAGTATTAAGATTTTGACGATAATTTTCTAAAATTATTGAGATTTAAAGAACTTCAACCATTATTCTCAAGGAATTCATCATACTACACAATGGTATTCCAGCGTTAAAGAAAACTTTTACACCATTTATTATAATAATATTTGAGAATATTTGAGATTTTATAGAATTTAAACCATAATTCTCAAAGAATTCAGCATCCTTCACAATGATATTCCAGTGTCTTAGAGGATGATTGAAAATTTGTACGGCAATATTCTAGAATTATTTGGGAATTTATAGTTTTTCAACCATTATATTCGAAGAATGATTTTCCAACACCAATATACTCCAACGGTATTGAGATAATGCCGATAATTTTCTAAAATAATTGAGTTTTTAAGAAATTAAACCATTTTTCTCAAGGAATTCATCATTCTAACCTAACCAAGTTCCACACCATTGATTAAAATAATATTCCAGAAGATTTGAGCTTTTATAGAATTTAAACCATTATTCTCAATGAATTCAGCATCCTTCACAGAGATATTCCGGGTGTCTTAGGGGATGATTGAAAATTTGTACGGCAATATTCTAGAATTATTTGGGAATTTAACGTTTTTCAACCATTATTTTCGAGGAATTCATCATACTACACAATGGTATTCCAGCGTTAAAGAAAACTTTTACTCCATTTCTTACAATAATATTTGAGAATATTTGAGATTTTAATGAATTAAAACCATTATTCTCAAAGAATTCAGCATCCTTCACAGAGATATTCCAGTGTCTTAGAGGATGATTGAAAATTTGTACGGCAATATTCTAGAATTATTTGGGAATTCATAGTTTTTCAACCATTATATTCGAAGAATGATTTTCCAACACCAATATACTCCAACTGTATTGAGTTAATGCCGATAATTTTCTAAAATAATTGAGGTTTTACAGAATTTAAACCATTATTCTCAATGAATTCAGCATCCTTCACAAAAATATTCCAGTGTTTATAGGATGTTTGAAATTTTTTACGGCTATTTTCTAGATTTTTTTGGGAATTAAAGTGATTCAAAACCAATATTGTCGATAAATGAATTTCCTACACCATTTTATTCCAACAGTATTAAGATTTTGACGATAATTTTCTAAAATTATTGAGATTTTAATGAATTAAAACCATTATTCTCAAAGAATTCAGCATCCTTCACAGAGATATTCCAGTGTCTTAGAGGATGATTGAAAATTTGTACGGCAATATTCTAGAATTATTTGGGAATTTATAGTTTTTCAACCATTATATTCGAAGAATGAATTTCCAACACCAATATACTCCAACAGTATTGAGTTAATTCCGATAATTTTCTAAAATAATTGAGTTTTTAAGAAATTAAACCATAATTCTCAAGGAATTCATCATTCTAACCTAACCAAGTTCCACACCATTGATTAAAATAATATTCCAGAAGATTTGAGATTTTATAGAATTTAAACCATTATTCTCAATGAATTCAGCATCCTTCACAGAGATATTCCGGGTGTCTTAGTGGATGATTGAAAATTTGTACGGCAATATTCTAGAATTATTTGGGAATTTAACGTTTTTCAACCATTATTTTCGAGGAATTCATCATACTACACAATGGTATTCCAGCGTTAAAGAAAACTTTTACTCCATTTCTTACAATAATATTTGAGAATATTTGAGATTTTAATGAATTAAAACCATTATTCTCAAAGAATTCAGCATCCTTCACAGAGATATTCCAGTGTCTTAGAGGATGATTGAAAATTTGTACGGCAATATTCTAGAATTATTTGGGAATTCATAGTTTTTCAACCATTATATTCGAAGAATGATTTTCCAACACCAATATACTCCAACTGTATTGAGTTAATGCCGATAATTTTCTAAAATAATTGAGGTTTTACAGAATTTAAACCATTATTCTCAATGAATTCAGCATCCTTCACAAAAATATTCCAGTGTTTATAGGATGTTTGAAATTTTTTACGGCTATTTTCTAGATTTTTTTGGGAATTAAAGTGATTCAAAACCAATATTGTCGATAAATGAATTTCCTACACCATTTTATTCCAACAGTATTAAGATTTTGACGATAATTTTCTAAAATTATTGAGATTTTAATGAATTAAAACCATTATTCTCAAAGAATTCAGCATCCTTCACAGAGATATTCCAGTGTCTTAGAGGATGATTGAAAATTTGTACGGCAATATTCTAGAATTATTTGGGAATTTATAGTTTTTCAACCATTATATTCGAAGAATGAATTTCCAACACCAATATACTCCAACAGTATTGAGTTAATTCCGATAATTTTCTAAAATAATTGAGTTTTTAAGAAATTAAACCATAATTCTCAAGGAATTCATCATTCTAACCTAACCAAGTTCCACACCATTGATTAAAATAATATTCCAGAAGATTTGAGATTTTATAGAATTTAAACCATTATTCTCAATGAATTCAGCATCCTTCACAGAGATATTCCGGGTGTCTTAGTGGATGATTGAAAATTTGTACGGCAATATTCTAGAATTATTTGGGAATTTAACGTTTTTCAACCATTATTTTCGAGGAATTCATCATACTACACAATGGTATTCCAGCGTTAAAGAAAACTTTTACTCCATTTCTTACAATAATATTTGAGAATATTTGAGATTTTAATGAATTAAAACCATTATTCTCAAAGAATTCAGCATCCTTCACAGAGATATTCCAGTGTCTTAGAGGATGATTGAAAATTTGTACGGCAATATTCTAGAATTATTTGGGAATTTAACGTTTTTCAACCATTATTTTCGAGGAATGATTTTCCAACACCAATATACTCCAACAGTATTGAGTTAATTCCGATAATTTTCTAAAATAATTGAGGTTTTAAGAAATTAAACCATTTTTCTCAAGGAATTCATCATTCTAACCTAACCAAGTTCCACACCATTGATTAAAATAATATTCCAGAAGATTTGAGATTTTATAGAATTTAAACCATTATTCTCAATGAATTCAGCATCCTTCACAGAGATATTCCGGGTGTCTAAGAGGATGATTGAAAATTTGTACGGCAATATTCTAGAATTATTTGGGAATTTAACGTTTTTCAACCATTATTTTCGAGGAATGATTTTCCAACACCAATATACTCCAACAGTATTGAGTTAATTCCGATAATTTTCTAAAATAATTGAGATTTTACAGAATTTAAACCATTATTCTCAATGAATTCAACATCCTTCACAAAAATATTCCAGTGTTTAAAGGATGTTTGAAATTTTTTACGCCAATTTTCTAGATTTTTTTGGGAATTAAAGTGATTCAAAACCAATATTGTCGATAAATGAATTTCCTACACCATTCTATTCCAACAGTATTAAGATTTTGACGATAATTTTCTAAAATTATTGAGATTTTAATGAATTAAAACCATTATTCTCAAAGAATTCAGCATCCTACACACAGATATTCCAGTGTCTTAGAGGATGATTGAAAATTTGTACGGCAATATTCTAGAATTATTTGGGAATTTAACGTTTTTCAACCATTATTTTCGAGGAATGATTTTCCAACACCAATATACTCCAACAGTATTGAGTTAATGCCGATAATTTTCTAAAATAATTGAGTTTTTAAGAAATTAAACCATAATTCTCAAGGAATTCATCATTCTAACCTAACCAAGTTCCACAGCATTGATTAAAATAATATTCCAGAAGATTTGAGATTTTATAGAATTTAAACCATTATTCTCAATGAATTCATCATCCTTCACAAAGATATTTCAGTGTTTTAGAGGATGTTTGAATATTTTTACCGCAATTTTAAAAGAATATTTTGGAATTCAACGATTTAAAACCATTTTATTTGAGGATTGAGCTTTCTACAACAATATACTCCAACGGTATTGAGTTAATTCCGATAATTTTCTAAAATAATTGAGATTTTACAGAATTTAAACCATTATTCTCAATGAATTCAACATCCTTCACAAAAATATTCCAGTGTTTAAAGGATGTTTGAAATTTTTTACGGCAATTTTCTAGATTTTTTTGGGAATTAAAGTGATTTAAAACCAATATTGTCGATAAATGAATTTCCTACACCATTATATTCCAACAGTATTAAGATTTTGACGATAATTTTCTAAAATTATTGAGATTTAAAGAACTTCAACCATTATTCTCAAGGAATTCATCATACTACACAATGGTATTCCAGCGTTAAAGAAAACTTTTACACCATTTATTATAATAATATTTGAGAATATTTGAGATTTTATAGAATTTAAACCATAATTCTCAAAGAATTCAGCATCCTTCACAATGATATTCCAGTGTCTTAGAGGATGATTAAAAATTTGTACGGCAATATTCTAGAATTATTTGGGAATTTATAGTTTTTCAACCATTATATTCGAAGAATGATTTTCCAACACCAATATACTCCAACGGTATTGAGATAATGCCGATAATTTTCTAAAATAATTGAGTTTTTAAGAAATTAAACCATTTTTCTCAAGGAATTCATCATTCTAACCTAACCAAGTTCCACACCATTGATTAAAATAATATTCCAGAAGATTTGAGCTTTTATAGAATTTAAACCATTATTCTCAATGAATTCAGCATCCTTCACAGAGATATTCCGGGTGTCTTAGGGGATGATTGAAAATTTGTACGGCAATATTCTAGAATTATTTGGGAATTTAACGTTTTTCAACCATTATTTTCGAGGAATTCATCATACTACACAATGGTATTCCAGCGTTAAAGAAAACTTTTACTCCATTTCTTACAATAATATTTGAGAATATTTGAGATTTTAATGAATTAAAACCATTATTCTCAAAGAATTCAGCATCCTTCACAGAGATATTCCAGTGTCTTAGAGGATGATTGAAAATTTGTACGGCAATATTCTAGAATTATTTGGGAATTCATAGTTTTTCAACCATTATATTCGAAGAATGATTTTCCAACACCAATATACTCCAACTGTATTGAGTTAATGCCGATAATTTTCTAAAATAATTGAGGTTTTACAGAATTTAAACCATTATTCTCAATGAATTCAGCATCCTTCACCAAAATATTCCAGTGTTTAAAGGATGTTTGAAATTTTTTACGGCTATTTTCTAGATTTTTTTGGGAATTAAAGTGATTCAAAACCAATATTGTCGATAAATGAATTTCCTACACCATTCTATTCCAACAGTATTAAGATTTTGACGATAATTTTCTAAAATTATTGAGATTTTAATGAATTAAAACCATTATTCTCAATGAATTCAGCATCCTTCACAGAGATATTCCAGTGTCTTAGAGGATGATTGAAAATTTGTACAGCAATATTCTAGATTTATTTGGGAATTTAACGTTTTTCAACCATTATTTTCGAGGAATTCATCATACTACACAATGGTATTCCAGCGTTAAAGAAAACTTTTACTCCATTTCTTACAATAATATTTGAGAATATTTGAGATTTTATAGAATTTTAACCATAATTCTCAAAGAATTCAGCATCCTTCACAATGATATTCCAGTGTTTTAAAGGATGTTTGAAAATTTTGACGGCAATATTCTAGATTTATTTGGGAATTTAACGTTTTTCAACCATTATTTTCGAGGAATGATTTTCCAACACCAATATACTCCAACAGTATTGAGTTAATGCCGATAATTTTCAAAAATAATTGAGTTTTTAAGAAATTAAACCATAATTCTCAAGGAATTCATCATTCTAACCTAACCAAGTTCCACACCATTGATTAAAATAATTTTCTAAAATAATTGAGGTTTTACAGAATTTAAACCATTATTCTCAATGAATTCAGCATCCTTCACAAAAATATTCCAGTGTTTAAAGTATGTTTGAAATTTTTTACGGCTATTTTCTAGATTTTTTTGGGAATTAAAGTGATTCAAAACCAATATTGTCGATAAATGAATTTCCTACACCATTTTATTCCAACAGTATTAAGATTTTGACGATAATTTTCTAAAATTATTTAGATTTAAAGAACTTCAACCATTATTCTCAAGGAATTCATCATACTACACAATGGTATTCCAGCGTTAAAGAAAACTTTTACACCATTTATTATAATAATATTTGAGAATATTTGAGATTTTATAGAATTTAAACCATAATTCTCAAAGAATTCAGCATCCTTCACAATGATATTCCAGTGTTTTAAAGGATGTTTGAAAATTTTGACGGCAATATTCTAGATTTATTTGGGAATTTAACGTTTTTCAACCATTATTTTCGAGGAATGATTTTCCAACACCAATATACTCCAACAGTATTGAGTTAATGCCGATAATTTTCAAAAATAATTGAGTTTTTAAGAAATTAAACCATAATTCTCAAGGAATTCATCATTCTAACCTAACCAAGTTCCAAACCATTGATTAAAATAATATTCCAGAAGATTTGAGATTTTATAGAATTTAAACCATTATTCTCAATGAATTCAGCATCCTTCACAGAGATATTCCAGTGTCTTAGAAGATGATTGAAAATTTGTACAGCAATATTCTAGATTTATTTGGGAATTTAACGTTTTTCAACCATTATTTTCGAGGAATGATTTTCCAACACCAATATACTCCAACAGTATTGAGTTAATGCCGATAATTTTCAAAAATAATTGAGTTTTTAAGAAATTAAACCATAATTCTCAAGGAATTCATCATTCTAACCTAACCAAGTTCCACACCATTGATTAAAATAATATTCCAGAAGATTTGAGATTTTATAGAATTTAAACCATTATTCTCAATGAATTCAGCATCCTTCACAGAGATGTTCCAGTGTCTTAGAGGATGATTGAAAATTTGTACGGCAATATTCTAGAATTATTTGGGAATTCATAGTTTTTCAACCATTATATTCGAAGAATGATTTTCCAACACCAATATACTCCAACAGTATTGAGTTAATGCCGATAATTTTCAAAAATAATTGAGTTTTTAAGAAATTAAACCATAATTCTCAAGGAATTCATCATTCTAACCTAACCAAGTTCCACACCATTGATTAAAATAATATTCCAGAAGATTTGAGATTTTATAGAATTTAAACCATTATTCTCAATGAATTCAGCATCCTTCACAGAGATATTCCAGTGTCTTAGAGGATGATTGAAAATTTGTACGGCAATATTCTAGATTTATTTGGGAATTTAACGTTTTTCATCCATTATTTTCGAGGAATGATTTTCCAACACCAATATACTCCAACAGTATTGAGTTAATGCCGATAATTTTCAAAAATAATTGAGTTTTTAAGAAATTAAACCATAATTCTCAAGGAATTCATCATTCTAACCTAACCAAGTTCCACACCATTGATTAAAATAATATTCCAGAAGATTTGAGATTTTATAGAATTTAAACCATTATTCTCAATGTATTCAGCATCCTTCACAGAGATATTCCAGTGTCTTAGAGGATGATTGAAAATTTGTACGGCAATATTCTAGAATTATTTGGGAATTTATAGTTTTTCAACCATTATATTCGAAGAATGATTTTCCAACACCAATATACTACAACAGTATTGAGTTAATTCCGATAATTTTCTAAAATAATTGAGATTTTACAGAATTTAAACCATTATTCTCAATGAATTCAGCATCCTTCCCAAAAATATTCCAGTGTTTAAAGGATGTTTGAAATTTTTTACGGCTATTTTCTAGATTTTTTTGGGAATTAAAGTGATTCAAAACCAATATTGTCGATAAATGAATTTCCTACACTATTTTATTCCAACAGTATTAAGATTTTGACGATAATTTTCTAAAATTATTTAGATTTAAAGAACTTCAACCATTATTCTCAAGGAATTCATCATACTACACAATGGTATTCCAGCGTTAAAGAAAACTTTTACACCATTTATTATAATAATATTTGAGAATATTTGAGATTTTATAGAATTTAAACCATAATTCTCAAAGAATTCAGCATCCTTCACAATGATATTCCAGTGTTTTAAAGGATGTTTGAAAATTTTGACGGCAATATTCTAGATTTATTTGGGAATTTAACGTTTTTCAACCATTATTTTCGAGGAATGATTTTCCAACACCAATATACTCCAACAGTATTGAGTTAATGCCGATAATTTTCAAAAATAATTGAGTTTTTAAGAAATTAAACCATAATTCTCAAGGAATTCATCATTCTAACCTAACCAAGCTCCAAACCATTGATTAAAATAATATTCCAGAAGATTTGAGATTTTATAGAATTTAAACCATTATTCTCAATGAATTCAGCATCCTTCACAGAGATATTCCAGTGTCTTAGAAGATGATTGAAAATTTGTACAGCAATATTCTAGATTTATTTGGGAATTTAACGTTTTTCAACCATTATTTTCGAGGAATGATTTTCCAAAACCAATATACTCCAACAGTATTGAGTTAATGCCGATAATTTTCTAAAATAATTGAGTTTTTAAGAAATTAAACCATAATTCTCAAGGAATTCATCATTCTAACCTAACCAAGTTCCACACCATTGATTAAAATAATATTCCAGAAGATTTGAGATTTTATAGAATTTAAACCATTATTCTCAATGAATTCAGCATCCTTCACAGAGATATTCCGGGTGTCTTAGGGGATGATTGAAAATTTGTACGGCAATATTCTAGAATTATTTGGGAATTTATAGTTTTTCAACCATTATTTTCGAAGAATGATTTTCCAACACCAATATACTCCAACTGTATTGAGTTAATGCCGATAATTTTCTAAAATAATTGAGGTTTTACAGAATTTAAACCATTATTCTCAATGAATTCAGCATCCTTCACAAAAATATTTCAGTGTTTAAAGGATGTTTGAAATTTTTTACGGCTATTTTCTAGATTTTTTTGGGAATTAAAGTGATTCAAAACCAATATTGTCGATAAATGAATTTCCTACACCATTTTATTCCAACAGTATTAAGATTTTGACGATAATTTTCTAAAATTATTCAGATTTTAATGAATTAAAACCATTATTCTCAAAGAATTCAGCATCCTTCACAATGATATTCCAGTGTTTTAAAGGATGTTTGAAAATTTTGACGGCAATATTCTAGATTTATTTGGGAATTTAACGTTTTTCAACCATTATTTTCGAGGAATGATTTTCCAACACCAATATACTCCAACAGTATTGAGTTAATGCCGATAATTTTCAAAAATAATTGAGTTTTTAAGAAATTAAACCATAATTCTCAAGGAATTCATCATTCTAACCTAACCAAGTTCCACACCATTGATTAAAATAATATTCCAGAAGATTTGAGATTTTATAGAATTTAAACCATTATTCTCAATGAATTCAGCATCCTTCACAGAGATATTCCAGTGTCTTAGAGGATGATTGAAAATTTGTACGGCAATATTCTAGAATTATTTGGGAATTTATAGTTTTTCAACCATTATTTTCGAGGAATGATTTTCCAACACCAATATACTCCAACTGTATTGAGTTAATGCCGATAATTTTCTAAAATTATTGAGATTTTAATGAATTAAAACCATTATTCTCAAAGAATTCAGCATCCTTCACAATGATATTCCAGTGTTTTAAAGGATGTTTGAAAATTTTGACGGCAATATTCTAGATTTATTTGGGGATTTAACGTTTTTCAACCATTATTTTCGAGGAATGATTTTCCAACACCAATATACTCCAACAGTATTGAGTTAATGCCGATAATTTTCTAAAATAATTGAGTTTTTAAGAAATTAAACCATAATTCTCAAGGAATTCATCATTCTAACCTAACCAAGTTCCACACCATTGATTAAAATAATATTCGAGAATATTTTAGTTTTTATAGAATCTTATTATTATTCTCAAGAAATTCAGCATCCTTTATTAAGGTATCCCAGCGTTATAGAAAACTTTTACACCATTTATTATAATAATATACAGGAAGATTTGAGATTTTATAGAATTTAATCCATAACTCTCAATGACTTCAGCACCCTTCACAAAGATATACCAGTGTTTTAGAGGATGTTTGAATATTTTTACCGCAATTTTAAAAAAATATTTTGGAATTCAACGATTTTAACCCATTTTATTTGAGGATTGAGCTTTCTACAACAATATACTCCAACGGTATTGAGTTAATGCCGATAATTTTCTAAAATAATTGAGATTTTACAGAATTTAAACCATTATTTTTAAAGAATTCAGCATCCTTCACAAAAATATTCCAGTGTTTAAAGGATGTTTGAAATTTTTTACGGCAATTTTCTAGATTTTTTTGGGAATTAAAATGATTCAAAACCAATATTGTCGATAAATGAATTTCCTACACCATTATATTACAACAGTATTGAGATTTTGACGATAATTTTCTAAAATTATAGAGATTTTAATGAATTAAAACCACAATTCTCAAAGAATTCAGCAACTTACACAAGGATATTCCAGTGTTTTAGAGGATGTTTGAAAATTTTTACAGCAATTTCCTAGATTTATTTGGGAATTTAATAATTTAAATTCATTATTAATGAAATTTTCTTTGTCTTATCAAGATATTTATGTTTTTCGGGATTTTTGATATTTATGATTATAAAATTAAAGGATATTAGAGATTTTATAGAATTTTAACCATAATTCTCAAGGAATTCAGCATCCATTTTTTGATGACATAAGAACACAATACAAACATCTTTATAAAAACTTCTATAGTTATTTTATTTAAATATATATTACAATTACTACTTTTGATTAGTATTAATGAAATGACTATATTTTCATATCAAACTGTGATATGTGTTGTATAAGAATTTAGTAATATTTAATATTTGGAAATTATATTTAAATATGTTAAAAAAAAATATTGTTGATGACATGGATAATATTACGTATTATAATATAATAGAACTAAAATAACTAACTGTAATATCTTTTTTTCTAATCAATATACAAATTTCTCTTTTATTTAAGTGGGAAAAAAAAATTAACAGTGATTAGAACAAAATTTGTATTGCACATATTAGCTGATTGCATTTATTAATTCTTTCTATTACATTACCTTGAATATTTTAAATGTTCTAAAATAAAAACATATTAAATAGTTTTTAATTGCTTTTATTCATACAACAAATAGTTGATAATTAATAGCATATTGTAATAAATTATTAATATCATAATACAATTTAGTATAATAACACTTATAAATAAAACAAATTTTAATAAAAGAATTCAAAAGCTATTAAAATCTCACTCTTTTTTTTTTAGCTTAGTCTACTTAATTTACTATTGTAAAACAGTCCATTCTATTACCCAGTGATCAAATATAATTTTAAGATTAACCATGCAAATCAATCAACTAATTAAGTATAGTCTAAGCACTAAACATAAATTAGATTAAAGTTTAAGAACAATCTATTAGAAAATACATTTTGCTTTATATTTCATTGATCATTTCAAACTCATTTGCAAATTCATCATAAGCGTTAATATTAAAAGCTTGACGTAATATTTCTGATGTGTCTTGCATTGACCATCCACGATTAATTCTCTCAATCGAATCTTGCACTAAATCGACTCGTATAGATGGAGATCTTTCACCATTTTTTTTGTCAACACACTGCAATAATAATAAGGACAAATCACCATTCATCCTTTTTAAGGTATTTATTTCATCTGGATATCTCCATGCATCATTTTGATTTAGATAGTTTAATAATCTTGTTCTCTCTTTTGAAATTTTATTGATCTTTAAACTTCTGTTTTTACAACCTTTGCATGGAATTATTACTTGGCATCCCTTATCTTGGCTTAATGAATCTGTATCTGTATTTAAAGGCATGCATAAATTTTTAATGTTTTTTAATAGTTCCTCACAGTTATTATCACCATCAATTTTATGAATTAATTTCTCTATAGGTACACATCTTATATACTTATGAGTGTTTTTGGTTTCTTCTGAAGTATTAGACAAATTAATGGATGGAATAGCTGAAACAATTTTGCATACTTGAGTATATTTTTAACTTTTAAAATAAGTTATTGATTTTATAGTATTTTAGATGGATATATTCACCAACCAGTTTTTTTCAGTTGTTTCTTAATTTTAATTTTAAGTATTTCTTCTTTTAATCTATTACATTCAAAGTCATCAGGAACAAAATGTTTGGAACAGACATAAGATGTATCCGCTTTAAGCTTAAATGGTTGTTTAATTTTGTTCATCCAAGCATTACGTAGTTGTGTATTTCTTGGAAAAACATGATAAGATACATCTTTTTTATGTTGCTTTGTAGCTTTCGAATCGCAACCACAGCCAATTATAATACATCTAGGCATGACGATTATAATTCTTATGCAATATATAATTATCTGAAACAAAAAATTAACATGAAAACTACTTTATATTTTGTTATAATTTATTATTCATAGTTAATTGTAATAGTGTATTTTAAACTATATATTTTTCTATTCCAATGTTCTAAGGGCCCACAGAAATAATACAATTTATTGAAAACAACATTCTATAAGAACATATTAGATTTTTAAAAGTTGAATTATCATGGATATAAACTAATCATCTAAATAATAACAAAGTTAAGAATGAACGTGTTTAATATACAAGTATAAGTTTTTGTTTTTTTTTTTGCAAATATATATTGAAATGTTAAAACAATATTAAAGAGTTTAGTGAATCCGTTGATAACTGGCTATTTATAAATATAAAAATTAAAAATATGTAGATGAAATATTTTAATAGTAAATATTAAAAACTTTTGTTATTTTAAATATAACATAAATATTTGAACACATTTTACTTTTTCGGGCATTTTAAATATTTATTTTTTATAAACTTATAAGTATGCATAACCTTTTACTATTCTTAAATGTCGGCATAGCATAAAAAATAAGTTTATAATATTAAACGATTGTGGTTAGTGGTTACCCAATGGCAAGAAATAAAATTTGAAACAATTTTCAATTTCCTCTTATGTATAATTAATAATTTTTATGCATAATAATTTATTTCAAGTTGAATTATATAGATTTAATTAAAAGTAAATTGTTAAATGTTATGTATACTTTTAATATATATAAAAATTAATTAATTTTAACTTAAAAACGTTTATGCACAGCAGTTTAATTTACAATAGTAGTAGGTAGTAGCTACAAAAAAAGTAGCAATAGCATTGTAATTTAAAATGATATTTTTGTTATTATACCATTTATATTATATACCCAAGAATAGATTTAATCTATTCGGTGATTATACTTTTAAATAGCGTACTATTATTATAGAAGTGTGTTGATGTACATTAGATTATGATAAATGATTTAACAATGTCGTTATTTAATATAATATATAATATAATAGTGGGTCATTATAATGAGTGTAATGGGTGGTGTAACATTTAAATTCAATGAAATAAAATCATTATTTACGAAAAACAATTTTGAACAAAGATGTTCTATTAACCTATATTATTACTAAGTAGGTTTGATGGTATTATTGTGAATAAAGTAATTTATTTTATTATTGCATTAGTACAGCCAGTGGCGGTTATAAGGGGGGGGCGATAGGTGGATCGCCCCCCCCTTGGTCCGTGTTTTTTTATAACAAATTATTGAAAGAAGCATTAATCGTGGTACTATTTTTTTGTGTTTCTAATTTATAAAAATAGTATCAGCAATTTGTAAAGTTATCTTGCGCAATATAATACGGTATATTTTTAAATAATTGTAGTACATTTTATTAATTTTTGTTATTATAGTATATGTACGTACTACGTAATATGTTATTCGGAACGTCGCGCGCGTGGCGCGTCGTTGTTTATATATGTATATTGTATATATATATATATATATATATATATGGCTGCTCGTTGCTAGGAATAATCTCAATAATGTAATAGATTTCCCATTCTGATATTACGATAATTTTAATATAAATCTAAAAATATAATAAACGCTGTATACTCATAGTATGGACTATGGTATATTGACTATGTTGTATACAACCCATTATAAGTGTGTCTGCACTCTGCGCTTGCACAGTCTATGTTCTTTATTTCACGTTCTCTGTGTTTATAATTTATATCGTGCTGTTGCCTGTTATAATATTATTATTATTACGTATAATAACTCTTTAAGTATGTCGTCAAATAATAATAATCGTATAACTAGTTATTTTGGAAGTGTTCAGAAAAAATGTAAATTACAATCTAATGAAGATGGTACAAAAGAGTCAGAAACCATTGCAATCTCAAATCCAACAAATACGAATTGTTTTGATACAAGTGAGTTAATTAATCCAATAGAAATTGAAAAACTTCATGATATTGAATTAGATATTGGAAATTTCATAACTCAAACTAACGCCATAAATGATTATTCGAAATCAGTCATCCTTCAACGAAGTAATGTTCCTAGTAATGATTTTCAATATCCATTTTCAATTCATACTAAAAAAGGTAAATCGGAAAAACGATTTTTAAGAAAAATCACTTTGAAAAGTTTCCATACATTGAATTTTCAAAAATTAAGTCTGGTTTATTTTGTAAGGTTTGTGTTTTGTTTTCAACTTCAAACAAAGGGGGTATGCATAAAACAGAGCAATTAAAAAGCTTGGTTACTGAACCAGTAATTAAATTTGCAAAGCTATTAGGAAAAGATGGTATTTTAGAATTACACAATAATAATGGTTATCATAAAGATAATATACAACGAGCAAATTACTTTTTGAATACCTACAATCATCCTGAAAAAGAAGTTATCAATTTAGTAAATGATCAACGTAAAAAACAAATATTAGATAACCGTGAACGATTACGACCAATAATAAAAACGATTGTTTTCTTAGACCAGCAAAATATACCGTTGCGTGGTCATCGTGATGATGGTTTTATTTATCAAGATGGGGGAAAAGTTGATTCTGTCATTAATCAAGGAAACTTTAAAGAACTTCTTAAGTTTCGAATTGATGCTGGTGACCATTTACTTAAAAATCATTTGAAAACTACTGGTGAAAGAGCTACTTACATAAGTAAACTAACGCAAAATGAAATAATCGAATGTTGCAAACTAGAAATATTACATTTAATACTTTTAGAAGTAAAAGAAGCAAAATATTTTAGTATTCTATTTGATGAGACCACAGACTTATCTAACATTTCTCAAATGTGTTTAATTATTCGGTATATTTTACATGGAAAATCGTATGAAAGATTTTTAACATTTATCGATTGTCATAGCTATGTTTATAATAAACGAAAACACCAACAATTAGATGTTCATTTGGAAGACAACGATGAACCTCAAGAAATATTAAATAGTAAATTGGAACCTAAATTAACTGGAGAACTTTTGGGAAATACAGTCGTAAAATTATTGCAAGAATTAGAATTAGATTTAAATTACTGTGTAGGCATTGGGACCGATGGCTGTTCCGTTATGATATCTGCAGTCCGCGGCGCTGTCCAACAAATTAGAAAAATTGCTAAAAATGCAATACATAGTCCTTGCTCAAATCACGCCTTAAATTTAAGTATTTCAAAATCGTCTACTGTACAATCAATCCGCAACTGTGTTGGAGTAATAAAAGAAGTTACTTCTTTTTTTCATATATCTGCCAAACGTAATTACGTTCTTCAACAACATTTGACTAACCATAGAAAATTACATAATTTATGAGAAACACGATGGATAGAAAGGCACGACAGTGTATTGCATTTTAAGGAATCAATAATTGAAATTATTGACACTTTAACCGAAATATCTGGATGGCAGGATAATATTTCTTCTTCGAAAGCTAAAATGATGATATCTGCTATTTGTAATTGTGAATTTATATTTTCTCTTTTTTCATTATCAAATTTACTACTAGCTGTTACTTTTCCGATAAGTAAAATTTTACAAGGCAAAGATCAAGATATTGTTGCTGCATCTGAATGTATCAAAGATGTATACTTAATACTTGGACAAAATCGTGAAAAATGTGAAGAAAAATTTCAATCTATGTTTAAGGAGTGTGAATTAATTCTAAACAAACTTGATGTTGATATTAAATTGCCCAGGATTATAGCACATCAAAAACATAGAGTTAATGCTACATCATAAAACAACCCTGTTGATTATTATAGAATTAATATTTATATTCCTTTATTGGATAATGTATTAGAAGATTTTGATTTCCGATTCTTAAGCAAGGAAAATTCAAATATTACTTTATTAATACAACTTATACCAAAATATGTTGTCAAAATGAAAACTGAAGACTACAATGGCTATTTTGCAAAAATTATAGAAATAATGACTAAAGATTACACATACTTTCAAAATGTTTCAGAACAAGCCATAGAGAATGAAATAAATATGTGGTTTACTAAATGGCTTAGACTTCAAACGGAAGGTAAAATATATATTTTAATATAATTAACTGATAATTTAATTTAATTTAAATGTATTTTTTTAGGAAAAAATATTCCAGTTAATGGGTTGGATGCTCTAAGTATGTGTCCAGAATCTATATTTTAAAATATAAATAAAATGCTGATTATTATTTGTTCACTACCAATCAGTGTCGCGACAGCAGAACGCAGTTTCTCAACACTCAGAAGGTAGGTACATGACTTACCTACTATAAGTTTACATTTAAATTTTAGTACCTATCTATTATTCATAAAATATCATATAACTTTACTTAACATAAATTAATATTCAAAAAAAATAATTCACATAATACTTTTATTAACTATTTGTTAAGTAGCCAAATCATTATTTTATTAGAATTGTTATACATTTTTAACATTATTTTTAATCTAATTATATTAGGCTGAAAACATGGTTAAGGTCAACAATTGGCGAAGAAAGGTTGAACGGGCTAGCATTACTTCACATTCATAAAGATATTCCTATAGATATAGAAAATATTATTACACGTTTTGCTGAACAAAAAAAAAGACATATGCTTTTATTGTAGATTTTTATTATTAAAATGGTTGAATAACTGTGCACCTGTGACTAAACTTTTTTTTATTTAATTGTAAGTACAAGGTGAACCTATTTTGGATAATTTCATAATATACTATGTATAATAAAAAATGTTTGTTCTATTTGAAGTATTTGCGTTATTTCAAAATATTGGGGGAAAATTATGGGCTCTCCGACGACTCATTAGTGTCCTATGATTATTATAATTTCCGCCCCCCCCCTTAAAAGTCAGTTATAACCGCCACTGAGTACAGCAGTAGGTTAAATTCATTTTTGCGAGAAAAAAATGCATTTGAAAAGGCCATTATGTGTATACAATATAATAATGTATTTTAAAAGTTTAATATGCATGCGAATATTTTTTTAATTATAAAAAAATATAATCATTACTGATCTTTGTTTAAATATGCGATTTTGACCGAATATGAACTTCAAATGTGTATAACAAATAATTGTCTTTAATGATTTCAATCTTATGAACTATTATATACAATTTTCTTAAAAATACAAGAAAGACAACTTTTAACTACTTGTTTTTTAAGTATCAAAGTATAAGCTTATAATACCTACTTATAAAAAAGAAATCATGACTTATGAGTATCCTTGTATTAAATTTTTAAGCTTTTTTAAACAACAAAATGTTATGGACATTTGTGATGTATGTTTTGTTTATACTTCAATAATATTAGTGATCATAATATATTCGTATGCTTAATATATCCAGGTTGTCAGATCCTTTCTTTCTTCAATAGAAGTGGTTTATATAGGTAAGTTCTATACATTTTAATTATTTTTGAAATATAAAATATTGGTTGATTCTTCTATTATTGTATCTCTATGAAACAATTTATTTTATAAATTATTTTATCATACAGTACACCTCAAATAGTGACGGAATTTAGACGGTAAGTGGTGATATAAATGTAAAGTTATCAAAAAAAAAAAAAAAAATTGGCGGGAAATTTGGTTTTAGCGATTTCTTAATTTTAAAATTGAAATTCATATTGAATTTATACAATAGGTATAGTAATTTACAAAACGACAAGTGCAATATTATGTTTTCTAATTTTCTATTAAAACTTTTGTCTTTGTCCGTTTGTGGATGAGATTAATCCTACATAGAAGAACGAGAAATGGTGAAATCTAAAGTTTATCAATAGAGGATTTTATGTAGATTCCCGTGTAATGAATTTTCCAATAATTAAATAGATAGCTTTCAAAAAATATAAATATTCCAAAAAACAATACTTTTGCTAACAATCGCTTTATTAATATTATCATAGATTAAAATAATGAATAATTAATTAGTTTTAGTTTTAAACAAGGCTTTAGATCTAAAGCCGTGGTTTTAAAAGGTCACCATTTCGAATGTCTGATAAAAAATTGCGGTTATGTTCAATTTTTACGTTAATAATAACTATGAATACAGTCAGTCGTGTTCACGCAGTCGTAGCGTACAGTCCTGTCACTGTGCGTTCCACTGATAAGTAATTTCGGTCTTTAATAATTCTAATCCTAATTAGTGTTCACAAATGTCGTCGACCTCGGGCGGCAATAGCCGTACCGGTCAAACCCCAGCCACATCCAAAATCAAGCACACAGTTACAACAAATCCTGCCTCAACTCATGGATTCAGCACCATGGGGAAAAAGGGTAAAGTATTCAAAAACTCCAATAATCCACTCTCACCTAGTCTTCAATCAATTATCGAAAACCCGCCGATATTAAATACATCTCAAACTACTTTTAATTTCAATGACGTAACCGATAATACTAGCATACCCGATTCAAATATCATACTTGATGATAATCAAACAATTGAACACACATCGGTCGTTAGCTTATCTACAGATAAAACGCCGTCGTCTCCAGTTACCAACACTGATATAGATATGCATGCAGCCAATTACAATAATAATAATCTACTTCATTCTTTTACACCGGATTATAATGGTCCCATAATTATACTCGCCGAGTGCATCGATCAAAATACAAACATGGGTAATTGGCATCCTATAAGCGCTGCTAAATTCTTCACCAAAAATTTTATTGGTATCTCCAATATTAAACCTGCCGGTTCCAAAAAGATAAAAATTACTTTTAATTCCATCCTCAACGGCAATAATTGCTTAAATTCTGATATTCCGCGCTCTAACGGGTTTCACGTAAATATTTCCAGCAGCCTCATATACTCGTATGGAATCATTAAACTGGATATTAATATTTCCGAAGAAGAATTTTTCGAGGGTCAATGTTCACCTGTTACAATAGAGGCATTCAAACGCATCTCTATTCAGAAAGATGGAAAAACTATCCAAACTCGCACAGTAGAACTAAAATTCATTGCACCTAAAATACCATCCGGCATTTCTATCTACAATATGATATTCGAAGTTATGCCCAGCATCCGTTCCCCTGTCCAATGCAACCGTTGTTTAAGATTCGGTCACACCCAAAAATACTGCCGTAGTGAAGCTAGATGCAGCCACTGCGGTGAAACCAAGCACTCAATAGACTTGTGCCCCTCCACACAAGCCACTGACCCGATCTGTCTGTACTGCAAACTTCCTCACCTAGCCACTGACCGTTCCTGCCGGGAATGGTTACTTCAAAAGGATATTAAAAAACTCATGGCGACAGAAAACCTATCCTACAAAGACGCGTTAATATTTAAGAAAAATAAATGTTACACACCAGCCTTTAAATATTCCGATATTGTAAACAGCCAGCCTCATATCTCTGAAAACATCGAAATCGACACTTCTCTCCAGAATGATCACTTTCCTAGTTTAAACAATTCCCACCATTTCTTCAATAATAATAAAAAAAAAAAATACATATCTAATCCATCCCAGGTGTACAATAATAAAAAATATTTCTTACCTGTTGATTCCTCTTATACCACCCCAAACGGGAGCTACTTAATTAATCCCAATGGCCCAATTAAGTCACCCGATGAAAACGATAATGACTTCTCCTGGATACACACCCTATCCCTCAAATTATCCGAATCTCTTATAAACGCACCTTCACTCTCCTCTCCTTTTTCCCCGTCTTATCTTCAGAACCTAATTGAGTCGTCATTAACTTCCCTCCTCGCCGTTCCAAATTTTGTTACAACCGACTAGGTAATGTCTATATTTTCAACGATTCTATAATTCATAATAACTAAATTACCTAACATGTCCCAAAATTTCAATAATAAACATCTCATTAACCACTACAATATACTGCAATGGAACGTTAGAAGTATTACAGCCCGACTTCCTTCTTTACAGCATTTACTCACCACTCACAAATGTTCCATAGCCATCTTATCGGAAACCTGGCTACTTCCTTCACGTACTTTTAAATTACCAGACTTCAAAAACTTCAGATTCGATCGACCTGATGGTTATGGCGGCGTAGCTATTGCCATTCATAACTCTTTTAAAACTAATCTTATTCCCATTAACGACATTACTAGAGATAGACTCTCCCATCACAATATCGACCTCATCGGAGTAGAGGTTTTAGGATCAGATTCTTCTAATCCTTTAAAATTATGGTCTTGTTATATTCCTAACAATATAAATGTTCCTATCAACCTCTGGCAAACTATTTTCAACCTAGTAACGCGAAACTCTCTACTATGCGGTGACTTCAACGCCTTTCATCCCGCATGGGGATCAAACTCATTTTCACGTCGTGGAAATCATATATACAATATAATTGACTCACTCGGCCTCTGTATCTTAAATGACGGCAGTCCTACCCACATTGGGCGCTTAAATTCTACCGACTCAGCCTTGGACCTCTCCATTTGCTCTTCCGATCTTATTTGGAATCTATCTTGGCACACATTAAGTGACCCTCATGGCAATGATCACATTCCGATCATAATAAAGTTAAACTCAAGCTCTACCACTAACATTTTTCTCTCCACTACCCATTCTGACCCTAGCCAATATAAACCAATATACTATAATTTCAATAAAGCTGATTGGGCAGCCTACTCTCTCCTAATACAAAATTCATTTTCCGCCCTATCAGATAATATATCCTCAACAATGTCCTATTCATCTTTCACTAATATTATAACTAATTCCGCTAATGCAACAATACCCATCAAAATACCAACAAAAAAAATATTTCCACCCTCCCCTCCATGGTGGAACCCCACCTGCACGAAATTGGTCAACAATAGGTCCCTACTTTTCAGAACCTTCAGACGTACCGGCTCTATTACTGATTTCCTTTCATATCAAAACGCTTGCGCCCATACTACTCGAACCCTTAAAAACGCCAAGAGAAATAATTGGAAGCATTTTTGTTCAAACTTAGTACCGTCTAATTCCATACAACACCTCTGGTCCGTTGCTAGGAGATTTAAAAATTGTATAACTCCCCTAACTCGCCCCGACAATGAAGACTGGTTCGAAGTTTTTTGTTCCAAAATTGCTCCCTGTTACGTTCCAACCAAATCCGAATCCCTTCCTCGTTACGATCACGATGTTTCTCCTACTCATATCCTTACTAATAATTTCAGTATGTCCGAATTAAATTACGCTATTTCATCACGTAAATCCACCGCATCCGGTCTCGACAACATCTCACCGGTTATGTTAAAACACCTCCCTGATATTGCATTAGAATCTCTCCTTGCCTTAATGAATAATATTCTTTCAACCCAACAAATTCCGCCCTCATGGTGCTCCTACAAAGTCATACCAATTGCTAAACAAAATTTCAATACCTCTTTTCGCGTCCTATAGCACTCTCTTCCGCATTATGCAAGATATTTGAACATATGCTTAAATCTAGGTTAGACTGGTGGTTGGAAAACAATTCAATCCTACCTGATAATCTTTTTTCCTTCAGGAAAGGAAGGGGTACAACCGAGTGCCTCTCATCTTTCACAGGAAACATATACCACTCCCTCAATAACAAAGAGTTCTTTGTAGCTACCTCCATTGACATACGTGGTGTTTTTGATTCAGTCAACATTGGTACTCTAATTTCATATCTCAAATCATTAAACGTTCCTCAACAATTCAATAATATACTGATCGCTTTGTTTAATAAAAGAAACCTCGTTTTCTCCTCGCCTTTGGTTCATACAATTCTCGTTCCACTTTCACTGGACTACCACAGGGTAGTTGTATAAGTCCAATACTTTTCAACATTTATATGAGCATTATCGCTAAGCACCTGACTTGGCTGGGTCATAAGTGTCTTATATACGCCGACGATATGGTCATTTTTACCTCCAATAAGTCTATTGATCTTTCTATTACTCTTCAAAATCAAATTCTTAACGACCTAAAAGTTATTCTGGATAAGATATCATTCATAGTCGCCCCAGAGAAATGTAAATCCATCATTTTCACCCGACGTAGATATCTAGATGCCCAAAATATATATTTCGATAATAATATTATCCCCTATGTTCCCAATATCACTTATCTAGGTATCATCTTAGACGCCAAACTACGTTGGAAACCACAAATTACTTCTCTCTCAGCTACTGTTTCCCGATGGTCCAACTTCCTCAGGTCGGTAACTAATACCTGGTGGTGTTCCCACCCTTCTAGTTTATTAACGATCTATCGTACCCTCATACGGTCCAAACTAGATTATGGTTGTTTTCTTTACGGCTCAGCATCTTGCTCAAATTTAAACAAAATAAATAAACTCCAAATCTCCTGTCTCAGAAATATCATGGGTTACCTAAGATCAACCCCTGCCCAGTTATCGAAGTAGAATCAGACAGTGCTCCCTTTAACATCAGATGCCGATGGCTAGCCAGTAAATTTCTTTTAAAGCAACTTGCTCACTCCGATAATCATATTTTTGACATGTATTACTCACTATTCCTCACTTGGCGATACGTTTCGAAGTCATTACCAATTCTCTCATTAACAGCTAACTCTCTTTCAAATTTTCATCAATACATTCTAAACTCCACCAAACTCCCTCTTTATGAACAATCATATGAATCTCTACTTTTTTCTCCACTTGTTCAAACTGAAAATAATTTCTCCTCCCTATCGTCCAACGATCTACAAGCCATGCCTGTACCTATGATAAACAAAATATTCACAGATTCCCTCAATACCAACTTTAGTAATCATATAATAGTATATACAGATGGATCTGTCTCACCCCTCTCAGCAGGTTTTTCATTTTATATTCCTGAACTACATATCTCTTTTACAAACAATTTACCCCCTTCTTCGTCTTCCTTCACCGCAGAATGTTATGCCATCATAGAAGCTCTAATTCTTATATCAAAGTTGGCTCCTAATAATTATCTAATAGCTTCCGACTCCTTGTCCTGTCTACTAGCTCTCAAATCCAACCCCTTCAATTCCCTTCCTTCCCCTCTAGCTCTCCGTATAAAACATATTACTCTCACACTTCACCAGTCTAATTATTCCATTCAATTCCTGTGGATCCCTAGTCACATAGGAATTTTTGGAAATGAAGTAGCCGATAATCTAGCCAAATCTACGTCTTCTTTAATTTGTCCTTCTCTTACCCAACTCCCTCATACAGACTTTACGCCTATTATACGTCATCACATTAAGCACTTTTGGTCCTCCCAATGGTCAAATCTCCCAGAAAAATTTGCCGCTAGATATAAACATATAGTTCCCATTATTCCACAAAAAATCTGGTTCAACAACCTCCATTTATCTAGAGCAACTATCGTCCAATTTAACCGCCTACGCTCAGGTCACACAACCCTGCCTGCTCATGCCTACAAACTTGACCTAAATGATTCCCCATTCTGCACCTTACACATAACAGAAATGCCCTGTGATCTTTCTAACATCCTTTTCGAATGTCCTTATCTTTACCCAAAACGCACTACTTTGTTTAATTCCTTAAAACCCCTTAATATCTCCCCTAATCTATATTCTATTCTCAATTCTAATTCTGAAACTGTCATTAATTTAATAATAACCTTTATTCTGGAGGCTGGCTTTAGAATTTAATTTTTGTAATATTATATTTGTGTTTTGTATTCTTTCTCGTTTATTGTATCTGTATCACCTATTAATTGTTGAGTTATAATTGTATTTACAAAAAGCTAATAAAAAAAAAAAAAAAAAAACTATGAATATTTTGAATTTTTTTTTTTAATAATTTTAATTTTTACGTTTTTAAGGTTTTAAACCTTTTAAGTACCTACCTAGTTTTTGTATAATTAATTAATAATATGTTCTTTACCTTGTACAGTATACAAATTACAGATCTAAACAGTTTCCTTAGATGTGGTCTTCATTAGTCATTCATAGCTATTGGATATTACCGGTTTGCATATTATCTAGATTTGATTTTATATTACAGTATAATTATTTCTAGGTACAATGTATCGACAAATAATTAAAACGATTGCAAAAAACAAGTTAAATTCATGCTATCTACAACATTCATGTTCAAATCTTCATAACTCAAATCATGTAAGTTCTGTCTAGTGTTCCTATAATGTATTACTCATTTAAGGTTTATTACCTATTAGCACATCTGAAACAACTAAACAGATACTGTCTTTATCTTATAAAGTTGTAGTCAGGTGTTGGTTGATTACCTGTGATTTTATAATTGTTGGCTGTTCAATTTTATAGAATAGTAGTAAATGGTGATAGAATTACTATTTTATAATATTAAAAAGCTTATATGTTTATATTGTTATTTTTTTTTACTTTTCTATATTAGGCATAGCGCATAGATAATAATAAATAATATAAGTATATACTATAGGTACACAACTATCACACAAGGATGTTTGCTATAATAATATTGATTGGTTTCTATTTTACATTGAATTTTAATATAATACTAAGCTATTGAAACAATCTTAAAATAATTTAATTAATGAAATTTTTTTTTTTTCCAATTATAGTCAGCAAGATAACTGATAGTAACTATTTTTATTTAATTTATCTTTTAATACTCATTAACAATCTACACAATTTGAGATATTCATTATCTAATGTCGTTTTAATTGAATATACATCTTTAATTGTCTCATATTTATATAAAGAACTAATTTTAATATTAATTATAGTTATGAGTATCAAATTTAAAATAATATTTTTATTTTATTTTATTTTTTATGCAATTGTTAATTGTTATAAGTTACTAACCTTATGATATTGTATGATCAGATAATAAAGTTGTAAGTTATGATACAAAATACATACCTACTATATAATTTTATTTAAACTTACTAAAAAACTTAATTTTACTACTTCTCAAATCTGGAAAGGGGAGAGGTGAAAGGCCAAAACATGGTTTCGCCCAGGGCTCCAATACTTTAGTGCCGGCCTGTATATAGTACAATTACACAGCAATTTAAAAAGGTAATCTATATATTATTGTCATTTGTCATATTAATATTTTTTTAAAATTTAGATATAAGTAACTTTTAATAACTTCTTAGTCTGAGATAATATTCTTAGTAATAAATTAGTGTACTACTAATATTTATTTATTTATATTTAATAATTTTTAGTATACGCTAAACTAGAGTTTTTATAACAATAAATCAAACAAAACATACTTTTACACAAAATTGATGAAAAGTGCATATTATATCTACATTAGTTGGTAAAATTGTATTAATTAAAGACATTCTAAACAGTTAAGTATATACTTTATATTTGTGCCTAGATGAATGTATCGAACACTTCAACACTTGATTACCTAATGAAAATAATTATTTATAACTTGGTACCTACACTGGCTAATTTTTATAGTTTGGTTGTATTCATTATTGATAATTTTTTACTTTAAAATGAACATTTGTATATCATATTCAATAAACTTTTATTTGTATTTTAAAATATATAAGATATTACATAATTACATACCTTTGGTATATTTATAACTTCTGTATAATCTGGAGTGTACAAAATGTACTATAATAATGTATTATTGCGGATACTTTATAGTACTGGTAAAACAGTCTCAAAAAACAAATATATACTGCACTTCATGCAATATATAGGTATGTTTTAAATATATTTATGACTATAAGTTTCGGTGAATAAAAATTGAAGTAAAAATATTCCAATCTTATTAATATTCTCTTTAAGAACATATTATTCTTGTCAAAAGTAATATTAATTGGATCTATTTTAATTTATTCCAAAAAGTCATATTTATCTAAACCACTACAATACATTAAAATTTGACATTCTGTGGAGTACTAGCAATAAGGCAACGTCTACCCCACTAAGAAATTAGAACACAGGACAAATAATTTTTTTTTATAAATATTTACAAATTTTAACGTCATTTATATTATAGAAATGATATATGTTTTAATATTTGTTTAAAATTGGTTTTTCGTTGTACAGTTATAGTCTTTGAGAATTATTAAAATAGATTAGATGCGCGCAATACAGCCGTGCGGGTCATTCCAAATATTATATATATCAAAGAGACGTTACGATGCAACGTCTCCAAAATTATGGGCGCGCGGGTATAGGGGGGATTTTAATGTAAGTGGGGGTTTACTATCTTCGCTATGAGACACGTCTCGCTATTCGGATTTCCTCGATATCGACATCGCCATCGCGTTGTCACGCCATCGTCCCCTGTAAATCGCTATTACTGATAGCCGATAGATGACTACGTGTTTCTTAATATTGTTGTTTTTATATTATAGTTTGTCCTCATGGCTGATGATTTAATTTATGTAATTTTGAACGATGGAATTATTAATTACTCATACGAAAAAAATGTATTATCAAATAGGCAAAATAAAAGAGAGGAATCCAAGCGTACTAGTGTATTTTATTAAATGACTCCTCCACTAAAAACTCAAGCTTCGCCACTGTTGATATGGATTTATCGTATTATTATTTTCGAAACAAAAGCGTATATTATAAACGACCTACGATATTATTATATAACGACGATCGTAATATAGTAAAGAATAATTACCTTGTAAAGATGTAAGCCAAATGCAGGATGCGTAAATCGACTGGACTATGTATAGGTACAATGGCCAAATGACAGCGAAGCTCCGTGTTAGGTACGTGTTCAAAGGACAGGAACAAACAGATCCAAAACGCAGCGAACGCCGAAACGACACGAGCCTGCCAAAACCCACCCATCACGGCCCCCACCATCACCACCTCCGTCGTGAACACGTGCGTAGCGTCGCGTATATTTTTTGAACCCCTCGCCCCTCCAAAATTGTTTTGAAAATACGCGCAATTGTTATAGTATATTTGACGTTCCTTTAAATATTATGCTCGTCGTATTTTCTTCGAAAACACAGTTGTTCGAACCGATGGGTGTCATGAGTGGTGTTACCCCCCACGCACACCGCTCAGAAATATTGATTTTCAGTCGTCAGAACGAAAATTATTTTCATCTGAATTAAACTAAATTGTTTTAAACCAAGGAGAGAAAACTGTTTTAAAATCTTAATATTATTTAAACTCAATAGTCTAATATGAATAAAAAATAATAAATTAGATATTTTTAGTATTTTTTACTTAAAATTTAATTAAAACTAAAAACTGGAATATAAGGTAATAAATAAATTAAAAAGAGTGGGCAAGAGGGTATCGGTCTGCTGTATAGTAGAGGTGAAGAGTAGATCACTATAATGGATGTGTTAAATTTGAATGCAATGACAGGATTATTGTATATGAAAAACGATTCTGAACGGAGATGATTTGTCAGACTAGGATTATTATATTATTACCTATATTTATTTTAAATTGTAATTATTTTTCTCAACTACTGGTGAAAATTTCAAGTTTCTATGACTTATAGTTTTTGAATAACACAAAATATTTAAATCATTGTTTGATAGATGGTTATTAATATTTTACGTGATTTCGTAAAAAAAATTAATTTCATACAACGAAAAATTACGGATATATAAAGAGAAACCTTGTATTGCATTTTAACCTTGTAGAGATAAAGCATAAAAAATTTTTACGAATTTCAACATCAAAATCCTTGCAAATTTTCGCGATTTTGATATATTTCGTAAGCATTTGAACTTTAAATGCTTATATAAACAAAAACTGTGACTGACAATTTTTGATTTTTTTTTTTTACTACGATAGGTGCAATTATAATAAACCATCTATTAAATTTTAAAGATTTTTTGGAATGCAAATGAAATTTAATCATACATAGATAACGCTAATATAAACATTTGGTTGAAAATTTCAAGTACCCTATTTACAATGATCGATTTTGGAATTAAAGCAAAATAAAAAATCGATTTTATTGAAAACTAATTATGCGTAAAAAACTCGGTTTTTAGTTAATATTTTAGGTTTTTTTCTGACGCTTTTGAAAAACTGCTGGACATTTTTTACTTTTGATCCCCCCCTCCCAAGTACCAACTAGATTCATTTTCCTTTTCAAAGAAGGGCTGAAGTAAAAAATCAAAGCACTATTATATTACTCCAAAACGTAATGACAGACACGAAACAAAAAAAAATTAAAGAAAACATACATCATTGTAAAATTAATAAATTCATCAATACGTTCAGAATCTATAGATATTATCATTTTAAAGTGAGTTAAAGCCATATAAAATATTACAACTTCAAAATGTTCAGAACTCACTTTAAAATGATAATATAAATACGATCATAAGTCATTTTCTAGATAACGTTCTTTCTTTTAAATTTGACAATAAGTAAATTTACTCTAATATTAAAGCTAACATCACAAAATGTGTTCTGCTACAAATTTGTCATAATATACGGTAGAAAGACAAAGACAACACATGCGGGTATAGTGTCATCTTATCTATAATATAAAAATGAATGGCAAAATGTGTTGGTAAGCGCATAACTCAACAACGCCTGGACCAATTTGGCCAAATCTTTTTTTTTAAATGTTCGTTGAAGTTCAAGGATGGTTTTTACGGCGAGAAAAATTAGAATTATTGCTGGAAAAACCCTAAAAAAGCCCTTTTCTTTTTCCATACAAATGATTTGTAACTAAAACGTAGTCAATTTGAGCTTTATTGCTATGGTATAAAGTTCATATTAAACTAGCTGGTTTACCCGGCTTCACCCAGGAGGTATTCAACTATATATATAAAAAAATGAGAATGAAAAAACTACTATTTTCTTATATTATACCTTTTTATTTATCTACTAGCTGACCAGCTAGTAGATAAATAACTTTTTTTTTAAATGAAAGAGGATATCACGGTTTTAGGCATAATAAAGTCCGATAATGTTAGTCAATAATTAGTTATCTATACATATAATCCAAATACCACTGACTCACTGATCGCTGTATCTCAAAAATTATTAACTACTCAACGTAAGTTTATCGATAAAAATAATCTCATGCATCGCGCGTACACCAATACTCCTATTTTATTATAATGAACGATAAAATGCACACCGATAACATAAACCAATACACATACTAATTCTATTTGTAGAATTAATTTGGACTTGCGTATAAAGTTATAAATATAGTTCGATTTATTCTTATCTACACGACGACGACGACGAACAAAAGGAATGGTTGCAGGTAAAAAAATACATAAAAAAATAAAATTTTAGGTAAAATACATATTTGAATACATAGTTGGAGGAGTTTAATGTCGCGTTCCGAAACTCGCGTTTCTTTTGTATTAGTTTCGGCACGCGAGATAAAATGCATCAGTTTCCACGTCATTACATCAGTCAAACAAAAATCGCGTTACCAACAGTGTTTTATTATTTTTAAATAAATAAAACAATTCGTACGGCTTAAAAGGATTTGACTTCAAGTCATATCAAATTTAAAAAAAAAAAAGTTGTCTGTTACCTAATCTACTGAGTTTGCTTTTGTCAACTGATACACGAAACAAATTCGTATATCGTGTTTTGTGCAGAGTGTTTAGTTAGTTAGTGTTTTTTTAGTTCGCGATTAGTGAAAAAATAATTTATATTTGATATGCCTCCTATAAGACGAAGCAATTTAGGTAGAAGAACCAGAAATGCTACAAACCAAGCTAATTACCGATCTAATCGTACTGCACAAGAACGTGACGACGGAAATGAACGTGAAAGAATTCGGATATCACAAACGCGTGAAGCGCGAGCGCGACATTCAACTAATAATCGCGCAAGTTTGAATCGAGCTGCTTTCAGTTACGATGTGTCAATTGACTACAGTAACTACCAATGTGTTGTTATTGGTTCTATGAACTCGGTTTGCTCACACTGTAAGGCATTAAAATACAAAAACGAAGCCAATGGATTGTGTTGCGCAAATGGTAAAGTGAAATTGATACCATTGGATCCACCACCAGAACCATTGTACTCATTGGTTTCAAGAATAGGAACAGATTCTATACACTTTTTGACACATATCCAACAATATAACAATTGCTTTCAAATGACTTCATTTGGGGCAACAAATGTAGTTCGGGAAATTTTATGCCAACTTTCAAGGTATGTATTATAGCAGTTACTCATAATTATTTTAGCGAACAAAATTTTCTGTCACCAAAGTTAAGATGTGTCACTAATCTTCAATTTCTTAATCATTACGAAAATATCACTTAGTCATCATATTATATGGTGATTCAGTTCAGTGACACTTTTATTATATTTTATATTTGATAGATATAGTTAAAACTAAACATATACTTTTTAAGATCAAATATTATTTAAGTTTGATCACTGACAATCCATTAATTTATACCACACCATAATATTTTTTTTTATTTACAGATACAAGGGCAAAATATATCACAGAGCAGGTTCACTGTTACCAGTGTCAGATAGCGACAACAAATTCCTGCAAATTTATTTTATGGGCAATTCACCACAAGAAATTGATCTGCGTTGTGCACATAACAATTTAGTAAAGAGGTCTATTGTAGAACAATTACAGACTTTATTTCATCAACACAATCAATTGATTATATTGTTTAAAACTGCCCTGGATCTGATGCCATCCGATAATCACAAAATTGTAATCAGAGCTGATAAAACACTGCAGGTCACAACATACAAGACGTTTTAATGCACCTACTATTTATGAAGTTGCTATCGTTGTAGTTGAGATTGGAGAAAACTTGGAATCCCGTGATATTGTGTTTTACATCGTCGGAATGATCAATTACAACGTATAAAGGAAAACACCGCTCATATGATGCACTGTAATATCCCATTATATTTTGGCAAGGTGAAGATGGCTACGATTTCTCAATAAAAATGATAAATCCCATTACAGGTAACTAAAATATTAGTTTAGCTATGGCGATAATATCTCAGTCATTATATTATGTATTTTAATTTTATGAAAAAATAAAACGAGACGATGATTTTTGGAAAAATAACATGGAGACCAAAATTAAAACGTTTTTATTTAGAAAATCTCTTACCAGCCT
>NC_040879.1:16422571-16461695 GCF_003676215.2 Rhopalosiphum maidis
TTTTCCCGTCCGCGATCACTCTTTTGCATTCCGTATTCTCAAACTGCCCAGCCCACGGGCATCATTGGTAAACACTGCGAAAAGATACATTTTTTTCCCATTTATGAGATCGGTAAATCGAATTCGTCCACCGCCAAATCGACTTTGTCGATTTAATACGTGTATAGTGATTTAACTTATTTATCTACTAATCGTCGTTCGATCGTATATTTATACCACCGTGTTCAAAATATTAATGTTTACGACGAACCTGTCTGAAATTTAAAATAAACTACCTACTTATAGTAACCACTCCACTGTGCAATATTATAATTATTTTATATGTATGTAATATTTCACTGCAACACGTAATATCAGTAGATTTATTAATTTAATATAACATACATATTGTTGCGATTGTTAATGCTTGTATTTGCTAACATTCAAAAATCATTATATTTCTGTTGCCACCGAATACCTCAACAATATTAAAAATCATATTTATTCAAAATTATATAAATGTCGCACTATATTATTATTGCAACATTATAGAAAAATATTTTGTGATATTTCATAGTAATATCACATACATATAATAACTTAATATCCATGTGATATTGATTATAAAAATAATAATTTATCCAAGATATTTAAGTAATATTGCAATTCAATTGATTCTCTGGATACCCGATATAAAATAATTTTTTTTTATTATTGATCTTTTAAATTTTGACAACAATAAGATTAAATTTATTTTATGTTACACGTGTATAATACATAAAAACACCAGATTTTCATAAAAAATGTATTATCTATCAGAGAAATACAAGGTACTAGAGAATAATAAAACATAATACAGAAAATAACATGAATATGTAATACAATATTAAAAATAAATAATCAAAAATATAAAATTACATAAAAGTCATAATATAATCATTTATTATTTTACATTTATAAATAACTATTCATTAATAATTGTTTCATGCAATGAATGACTTAGTACAGTTATACCCTGTAGTTTTCAACCTTTTTAACCACGCGGCACACTTCATTTCCTACAAAATTTTCGGGCACACCAATTCATATTTTACCTATACATATAAATACATACTAAAAAAAAGAGTTTTCGCGTCACACTTCAAGAGCGCTAACGGCACACCGGTTGTAAACCACTGGCTTTTCCTAACCCTATACCTACTACAAAACATTTATACTTAATATCAGTAATGTATACAGTAACACTGTCGTCTTTCAGATACTAAATTGAGATCTACTAAATATGAGCCAATGGTTATTGAAGATAAAGGGGATGAAAAAAATTCTGAAACACTCAAAAATGTATATAAACAATTAATTAATATAATTTTCTTTAGTTTTTAGAATGCTTTTAATATTACCAGTGATTATTTTTAAGATAAATAAATTCGTCTTTTTCTTGTAATACATTAATTGTTATTTTTAAATACATAAAATCATTTTTTCAAAACGTGTATCAGTCAAGGTAAAATATTTAGAAGGAATTCTGTTTTCTATTTCTGCCTATACTATTATAATTATATTCTTAACGGGTTAAATATAAAAACTTTTTGTTTTTCAATTATTTTATTATAAATTTCTCAAAGCGATATTTGCACATTTAATTGATTTTTTTATATATTGTAAAAAAATTTCATATTTAAAACAATTAAAATTATCAAGAGGACATGAGTCATATAACAAACATTGATAAATGTAACAACTATGCACATTATAAGAAATTAATTGTTTACCATAAAATAATGAATATAAAGTTATACATTTTTAAACAATATTGAAGCTATATCGTTATGAGTTAGACATAATGTATTACTTATTAAAATGTTAACTCCACAAGATAAATTAGGTTTTAATTAATTTAAAAATATCAAAAACTAAATTTAATATTAACTTGTCAGAATTGTACAGTCGTCCTAATCAGATACAATATTCTTGTCATTATCAGCTATCTGTATAGTATACACAGGCCACTCAGGAGACAGTTCAATGGTAGATTTTATTATTTCACTTGTTACAATAATGGGTGATGGAGGCCACTTACAACTAAATACAGTCGATTACATAGTAATCATACAGTAACAATTATTAACAATATTTTTTATCTGCCAATTGATGGGAACTGCGCTGAACCCTTTTGCTTTCTGGGAAAATACATTTAACCACTTTTTGAAGTATATCACTATGATAAAAGAATATTAGATAAGTACCCTATTATTTCATATTGAATATGCATTTGGTTTACAACAATAGTAAAATGAATTAACCCATAATTAACATGTTATAATAGTCTTGAACTCATAAATATATGTAGGTACATATACCTAAGTATTAAGAGATACAACTTTTATTGAAAATAAAACGGTACAGTGTATCGTACAGGGGTATCTATACTATCTACATATTTTTATTTATCAAGTCATTATAGACGAATTTAACTAAATTAGTTAATAAATACTTACTTCTTGTATGAAAAATGAAGTCGCCATACTGAGATTTTTTAACAAAATCACAAATGACAATTAACTTCACAATATAAAATAAAAGTAGGTATTAGGAATATAATCATAAATTAAATATAAACCTCAATATAGCTACGTAGTGTCGCACTGTCGGAGATGAGTAATGCATAAACACTATAATCCACTGACCGGATGTACAACTGTTGGCTATCTACCAATATCAGATCAATGGTAAATTTTTGTTTATAAATATAAGTAATAATAATAATAATAAATTTATTGCAACATCATAAGTTTTGCATTAAATCTTACAATTATAAATACAATATTGCAGCACCACGGTAAGCAAAACTTGTGCTGGAGAAGCAGTTCTGCAGGTATAAATAGTAAAAAAAAAATATAATACTGAATAGTAGATGTATGAAACAAATGAAACAATAAACATTACACAGACTTAGTATCTATACTATGATGATGCTTACTTACTACTTACTAAACTTAAAAAATTCAGTCACACACAATCATGATAATATTACTATAAATATAAAAGATAGGTAGTAACAAGCAATCTACATTAAGTAGGTTCAGTAGTTCTATGTACCTAAACAACATTTAACTTACGAACGAAACTTCCAGATCCGCGGGTGACCATCATAATTTCATTACTACAATGTACCTAAATCATTTTATTTTCTTATGTGTAAATGAATAAAAAAGTTAAAACGCAGTACTAACTATTTAAACTATACTACGTGTGAAGCTCTCTAACTGTGATTAAAATTATAATTATACGTTTTTGTTGTTGGATTCGAAAAATATTAATGGCGGATTTGAATGAAATCGACGAAGCTCAATCTTCGAGCACTGGTGGTAAAATCTATTGCTTCCTTGGTTAAAATATGACAATATAATTTTTAAAATCATTGGACAAAAGAAGATTTTAAAAGTTATCAAAAATGTAATGTTCGGTGTATTGTAAATATTGTACATCGTCTTAATTAGTAATAATTACTAATACCAGACATAAGGATTAGTTAAATTAATGGGAAGAATACTTAAATTATTAATAGTACCTACTATAGCTATATTTAAATATTACTACACTATAATTTAATTGTATAGGTTTTACTATTTTGTTTGTATTTTAATATTTTATTGATTAGATGCAACATAAAAATGTTTGGACATTATCACTGCAAATAATGAAAAATTTATTCAAACCAATTTTAAGAAAAAAGTGATAGTAAAGAATGTGTCAATGATAACCTAGATTTAAATAATGAATTGGAGACGAATGAAATAAAGTCCAAAGATATTACGATATTAGATTTTTCTAAAAGATGTTCTTCAGTTTCTCAAATGGTCTTATGCATGTTTTTAAAAACTTTAAATATATATTATAAAGTACCTAATTATGTTTATCAATCTTATATCCATTTTATATTATTAACTTAAACTATCTCTTGGCAAATGGTTTTTAAATATTTTTATATAATATATAGGTGTATCAAGTATTTTTAATAGGCTGTGATCGATTAAATTAAGTATTAATTAATAGTTTTTTTTTTTTATGTGTTTAATGTTCCTTTAATAAGTTTTACTAAAAAAGTTACCCACTCACTTATTACAATTAATTAAATTAATCACATAATATTATAATTTGAATACAATTTATAAATAATAGATATAGGTGTGTATTATCGAGATTATTATAATGTTCATTTATAACACTGAATTGAAAAAAAAATATTTTTGTCATTGAAATATAAATCTACTAAAAAAATATTCGAAAAATATTTGGAATACTAACCTAAAAAGTATTTCAATATTTGGGAATACTATTATCATAAAGTCTTACGCAAGTCTAGTCTTTTTTAATAACATTGCAAACCATATAATTTTGATTATGTGGTAATAAATATATCAACTAGAACTTTCCTGAAGCTTCCTGATTATAGTTGAAATGAATTATTTGCTGAAGGCTTAGAAAACCCACATTGAATTATCTATATAGGTGTAACAGGCTCTCCTGCCTCGTTATATTATAATTAAATAATGATTTTAAAAAACTTTCACGGAGTCTATGAAGTCTGTCTTACAAGCATATACAACTTAGCAAATTTGCGTTCAGAAAAACCAATTCGTGTTGTTATAGATTTAATATTAATGAATATAGAACAAGTACTTTCAAACTCAAAAAAATTAAGAACATTATCTGTGGTAGGATATATATTTTTTACAGTACTTTTATAGTTAGCGAAATACCGAGTTATGGGTATACCTATATTATGTATTTCCTCTTTTCCAACACACTATCTGCATCATAAAAATGTTCATAATTTTAGTTTGGTCCTTAAATTTTTTTTTTAAATATATACTTATTGTTTTTATGCTCGCCCAAATATCCGGTTAATATAATACATCTGTCGGGCAACTAATTATTTTTATGACGATTTTAAGATTTTAGGTATTAGTAGTCCTCGCAAAATTATAAAATTATAGCGCACAGTGTAGATCGGCATATTGGACCACAGATATTAAAGTGTTATTACAGTCTCTATACACAAGACAGACGACAGTTATACGCATACAAAACACCGTGCGTATAAAACCATTATCCGTACATTTCCGTCGTGCGGAAGTCAACGTGGCAGTGCAAACATTATTTTCGAGTTATACGCTGCAGGTCGTTAATAGAATATCACAATAACAATGTATAGAACCGATTGAATTACGATGACGAATATTGTATACCACGACCGCGGTATAAACGGCCGAGAGCCGTATTGTTGAGCGTACTAACTATACATATTATTATGTACACTATTACGCGTGTATGTAAGGGGTGAACAATAATTACATCAATATGACAATACACTAGTCCTCGGTGTATCGTCGGCGAGTTGGGCGTACATTGAGTGGCGTTGGTGTCGTGTGGATATGATATTACATATTATATATATAGTGGCGGCGATTCGTTTAGGTGGTGGAGTACACATCCCTCGCAATTGTGCGCGCGAGCGGACGACGCCCCTTCAATTAGCTACGGCGGCGGTGGAAAGGGATTTCCGACCGGAGGCCAAGTAATTCCCTCGAGCAGTCTATATATATACACACACTAACACTAACTGCTCAGAATATTTCCGCTTTGCCCGCACACACAAACACTTTCTCTCTCACGCACACACACATAATACACACACAACGTGTATGCATATACGTATATAAAACTGCGATTTGGTGGGCGACGGACGAGCGTAGTGTGTAGTGCCGGCTCGGAAACGGCGCGCTATTCCTCCCTTCGCGCAAGACCTCAACTGCTGCGCGCGCGCGCGTGTGTATACGATCATCGTTGAATACAAATAAAGCGCCGCTGACTTATTGCCAATTATCCGAGGTTAATCTGTCACGAATAAACTTCCGTCGCGAGCGTTTTCGGCTCTCTGGCCCCGAGAACCCTCCGTGTCAAATTATCTTCGTATCGATCGCCCGGCGCCGCGGCGGTGGCGCGACGAGTGCTGTCTCTATCTCTATTTCACCGCGCCTCTCGTGCACACACTCTCTCTCTCTCTTTTCTCTCTTACAAATCTCACACGCACTATCTCTTCACCTCGTCCCCTCTCCATCCCGCGTTTCGCCCCACGCGCGATCTCCCCTGTTTCCGTCTCGGCTACAGCGTATCTACGTACACACACGTACGAGCGCACACCCTGCCGCTAGCCACTTACGCGGTGTCACGACGATTACCACGCACACCAGCGACACGTTTCGGATTATATATATATATATATATAGTGTATACACATTTCTGGGGCGTGAACCGACGAAATCCTGATTTAACCTATTTTTACTTTCGGGACTTACGGGGACCGACGCACGAAGTACGGGCGTACAACATGCCCGTACATGTCTCTAATTGGGAAATGTATAGTATTCTCAACAGTTAATCATCGCCGTTTCGCGTATACCAAATTGATACGACATAACCAGAAAATATACTACAGGCAAGTGCAATAATAAGTAATACTGTGGTCCACGGTAAGGCGGCTAAGACACATATAGGTACTAAATAATAAATTAAGTTCAAGTCTATTTACAATGTAGAAAACATAATTTCAACATCTGTTCAAAAGAGTAAGTGTCGAGAACTTACATTTATTACAGACATTATTCAACTTATATATTTTTTAATTTTTAATATTACAATTATTTATAAACGCTTTACAGTTCTTACGAAAATCAAAATAATAATAATTACAGGATAGATTAAAATAACCGGGAAAGTCGCTCTGCTTTATTGAAAATGTCATGTGTACGTCATTATTGAGTATAAGTGAATGTAATGGTTAAGATAAATTTAATTCAATAAAAAATCATTGCATACAAAAAGCGATTCTGAGCGGAGATCTGTCAACCTCTGTTTCTATGTTCTAATGATATATTATAATTTATATAGATTACTTATTAAACACTATTACGAGAATGGGGTATTTAATTTGTTTAGCCAAAATCGTAGCACATACTTATTAATATTATATACGTGCAGAAATTATTACAATATATTGATCATATATTATTATTGCTATTTATTATTATTAATTAATGAACTAAAGTGTAAGTTAATACTCATGTAGTCACGTACCACGTACAATAGAATTGCGTGTTTTGAATTTCATTTGTTGCAATTCCAATATCCAATAAACTAATCATTTTCCCATTAAAGTGCAAAATCAAATCAGAATCTACAAATATGAAATATAATCAATTAAATATATTATGTATAAAATATTAATACAGAAACAATGTGTAAGAAAAAAGTAAATTATTTTGTCATATTATTATTTTATGAATTTATTGTTTTTTTTTTTTTATTTTTTATACTATTTTCGTTCAATAATTTTAAGAAAAATAAATAAGTGCACTTTAGCACAATACAAAATAAATATACATGGGTTTGAAATTTAATTTTTTATGAAATTAAGTAAAACAACGATATATTACAATTTAAATATAGGTAATAATGCAATATACCCTACTAATTATCATAGACTGACAAATCATCTCCGTTCAGAATCATTTTTCGTATACAATGACACCTGTCATTGCATTCAAATTTAACACATTCATTATAGTGACCTACTCTCCATCTCTACTATACAACAGAGCGATACCCACTTGACCACGTTTTTTTAATTATAAGTTTATAACATGTAACAATAACTATAAATTCGTTGTTTTTTTTACTAAAATATCATATTTTGTCAAAATTAGAATTTTAAATGTCAATAAAAAATTCTCAATATTTTTAGAATGCTATAAAACTAACTTATTAAGATTTAACAACTTTAAACTAAACATTTAACAAGTCAATAGGGCTCTAAAAAAGGCGTTGCCTTAAAAAAAATACTAAAGTTTTGAAACTTGGCAAAAGTTTCGTCTTGGGGCCTTGATTGACCTAAAAATGCGCCATCCCTCCGAGGTTCGCAACCGTCCGCCATCTTGGATTTTAGGTGAAAATTTTCACTTTTTTACGGGTTTTTTATAATATCTCTAAAATTATTAACTTTACGATAAAAATAGCTTATATAAAAATTGAAGACCGTAGAATTTTTGACAAGAAAGGTTTTATACATTTTTAGCGTAAGAGCAATAGATAAGCGACAAAGTCCATCCGCTCGTCATAGAATGTGGCACCGCCCGCTGTAATGACGTATATATATACGTATGCACGTAGTTTTCAAACGGATCGAATGTAGTTCTAGTATATATATATGTTTAGTTTCGTGTAATTATATTGTAAATAGTATTGCTGAAATATACTATTATTAATAACTTACCTCATTTGGTATTTTTTATTACATTGTTATAACATTTTATACTTTTTAAATTCATTCTTCTCTGTAGATATTGTCTACAGTACTTATATAAATCTTTTGTAAATACTGAATAGTAAACATTTGTATCATTAACTAAATTTTTTTGCGAGGAATATAGGATAAATAAAGTAACATGATTTTAAAATGTTTTTAAAAGCATTACTGAACAAGAGAATAAAACAAAAAAATATTATAATACAATTAGTACATGATAAAATATTTACAGATTTTAAAATTGTATTTCTTCTTTTTTCCCCAGTTGTTTCCTCTTTATATTCATACATTTTTCACTGAAACTGAATAAAAAAATTATTATATACCTACTATACAGTATTATATTATTTGCAGTTTTCTAAATTTAATTATATTACTTTTTTTCCGCTTTGTTATTGTTAGGTCTTCGTGATCTGAATCGGAATCGCTAAACTGGTCGTCTGGTTGAATTTCGATACGAGAATTTGAGCATGATTCACTGTAGCATGTTTTACATGCAATTGAGTACTTCATCCCTTGTTTCCGATAGCTATAGGCCGATCCACAGTTTTTCAAACAACCACATGAAATATTTTCCAAAATACTTTTTGGCGCTGGTTCATCATTTGTAAAAATTGGTTGTAATCCGTTGTTTGTTAATTTCCATCCCCAATGTTCTGCATTCATTTCACATCCGTACAATATATGCACCTGATGAAATGTTCGGAACAAATGGTGTTTTAAGCTTTCCTGTGTAGGAGGAAGTCCAGCTAATTAAATTTTGTTTTTGAAACATTTCGGACAAAGAAATACAACAGTATTTATTGAATGTTCTTCATTGGGTGCTCCATAAAGTTTTAAAATATAATGTTCACCTGATTTTAAAATTTCGTCTTGTGATGGATATGGATTATTAAAAATGTTTATGACTTCTTGAAGGTCCGGATATTTTTCTAATAATTTAAAATGTTTAATTTTTTCCAATATTAAAAAAACATGAAACAGTGTCGCAACAACTTATCGCGTGTAAAAATAAAATAGATTGTTTAATTCCATTTATTTTTTGAGCTTCTTGAGTGAATTAAATATGTTTTTCGTTATCTCCTTTCCCAGGTTTTAAAAATATGATATTTTTTTCTTCAGGAGTAAGAACAATCAATAAAACTAGTAAGTCTATGTCTTCTCCAACTACAATGACATAAGGTTCATTTTTTGCTTTTAAAATCATCTCGTTTACTATCATTGTGCCGGCATCATCAGCTGCTTATAAAACGGTGTAACCATTATTTTTCAAGTAAATCGATAACATTTTAATGAATCTACTTTTATTTTGTTGATTTGATAAAAATTAACTTTGTGCAATTGTCAAAACAATATTAATAATTTACAGTTTACACTATATTATTTTTTACTAAAATTCACTAAAAGTCATCAAAAAATACATTTACAAAAATTATTATTTTTTAAAATTTCTACACATGCTTTTTAAAATTTCATACCTCGTAATTTCGCCAGATCTTTATAAAAGTATACGTTTTCATTATATTCCTGTCTTTCCTTCGTTTTTTATCTTTTGTTGTTTTAGGAATTTCAACACTATTAGTTTTAATATAAATTTCATTGCGTATAATATTTAACCAGCTTATTTTTGACCAGCTTGTAGTTTGAATAAAAATATTTATTGAAATACGAGTGAAATGATTCACACGCATTTGTTGTGAGCTGTATACTCGCCGAATTGCCGAAAAAATGTTGGATTAAAAACACTGTCCTAAAAAATATAGTTTTCTACTAAATAGTCGCAATACTTGATTAATTTTTCGTCAGTCGGACATTCAGACATTAAATCTTGAGTAAAGCAATCGGATACTTCAGTGGGTTCCAAAAATATTAAGCCAAAAGTATGTTGAATCCAATTACCAATACTCGTATTATTTTGGTATTCAGTTGCTAAACCATATTTTTGAACAGAGAAATTTTTAATTTTCTATACATAAAAATATGGGTATCTTGATCATTTGATAAAACTAATTGTTTAAAATGGTTTGTATTAATATCAATTAAATTTATCCTATCACGAACTTCGTCAATACTTTTAGATAAAGATAGACATATAGATTTACGCATATTATACACATTTCGTCTTATATTTATAATTGAGATTAATTGTATTTAACTATGATCATTTTTAGCTTTTTGATTTTTTTAGTTTCAAAATCATGTACTCGAGTAAAAATGTCGAGTAGGAAGTCCAGAATTTTTTTTAGGTAAAAAGGTCCGCGTAGGAGAGCTTACGTTTGGCCTAGTTTAGTCAACATTTGACATTTGCTAATCCTTGAATAAATTTATGGTCACGCTATAATTCACTGTAATAATTGTTCATATTATATAATACAACTACGAGCTGTGACCACAACTAGTATTTTATTACTGTTATAGACTTATAGACTTATAGTATTCTAAAAAAAAAAAAATGTTTTTTCTAATAATTTAATATATTTAATTCCTTTTTCATACTTATTATCGTCTTCACTGCAAGTTTTTTAGCCACGATGATTTATTATTAATAGCGAAGATAACGAATCGACCGAATCTATCCAAAAATAACTACAGTTAATACTATTTTTAGACTTACTTGGTATAGAATAAGATATATACAATTAATGTGCAGTCGATAATTGTTACTTTTTCATTTTATACAAATGCTTGCTCAATCCCGAGTATATGTTTTTAATTATTTTATTTTTTCTATATATTAATTAAGTTATGTTACTTAAATATTTTGAGAATTCCTACTTGCTTAGAAGACTCTGTAATAAGCTATAAACTTACTTCGTATTTGAGTAACCCTCCATTGAGCAGCTTTACGAAATGAGAATTTGGAAGACGGTTTTGTTATACCCACTATAATTGAGTATAATTATAGTTTTGATGTGATTGACAGAAATCCATTTTCGTATTTATTCTTCATTACGTGTTCTTGCGAGTCGTGCCTTTTGATTATCCGTTTTTAAAGCTTATTTTTATTTCTATATTGTTATGAAATATATAATGTATAATTCAATTATAATTTCGAAAACAATTTTAAATTCTACACGTACTATAGAATAACCGATAAATACATTTTTCATTTTGCTTGTATTAAAATATTAAATTGCAGCACAGTCGGATAAATATTTGAATTTTTTTGCTTACAATTCAAATTTAAAATAAAAATAATGTAATAATAATTTTTCAAATATTGCTAGGTTCCCTTATAAATTTATCAAAGTTTAAAATGTTTATAGGTATTCCGTTTGCTCGGAGTATGTGGCTGCACAGTGCGCACATACCAAATCACATTGTATCCCCCTCATCAACCAACCTCCTCACTCCTCGCTCACAGTCTTATGCTCTAAGTCATCATCACAATCTCTCAGTAGAGGTGAATATTGTCTAACACATTATTATTTTAAAATCTCACACTGCTACGGTTTTGATTGTTTTGAACATTTTACAGGCCACTTTTGACATCATGTCTGTGAATATACATAAATAATTAACACCAGAAAAAGATAGCATTAGATATCTAAACTGAAAATGTATTGATAACTGTATCAACTCCACTAATCACTGAACACGGCAATCGGATATCCGGCGCCGATTGTGTACGACCTACAGTATCTTTGCAGAGATCGGCGACCGGCGGCGACGGTTGGCGAAAAAGATCAAAAAAGCACACATACACTACAATAAAATTTAATCGATATACAAGCGGACGTTTATTTGTATTCCACTAACCAGATAGGATAACGACGACGAAATAACACATTTTATCGTATCGAATTTGTTTAACATAAATTTACATTTTATTTCGTAGCGATGGGAGAGATCCTCGTTTCTCAACGTTAATGGCCAGCGAAGAATTGAAAGATCTTACCCCCCCCCCCATACCTAGACATTGTGATCATCACGGGTCCGTGAGTGGTTTTTCTAGAGACTTGTAGCAGTTGTAGTCTGTCAACCGGAATCGTTTAGGATTATAATAATATTATTATAGGAATGATATATTATAATAATACGACTCCCGAGCTGTAAACGGGACACCATTGAAGAACGCGCGCACATTATAATATGTTTTACGTGGTACATACATGGCTACATTATACTATATACTTGGGTATTTGTACGTTAAATATAAAATAATATTCAACTATTATACTATAATATGATGTGTGAAGAAATATCATAAGACAAGTGTCATATCATCGATTTTTCGGTATTTACCTATGTATATATTATTTCGTGAAGTTTAATTTTAAAAATTCTTTTATTTTCCGTTTTTTAAACAATTGTAGTTATAAGTTGAAATGTTATTGTAAAAAGAATTCCTTTTCAATTTTTTTTTATTGGAAATTGATCTAAAATTTAGTCTTAATACAGTCATTATCGATTTACGTAATGTGTTTACTTGAAATTGAAATTATCAGAATATGTTAAAAAAATATTATACATTACCTACCTATATGGCTATATACAGTAACCTAACCTTCGAATCATTGTTTACATTTAACTTTGTAAGCATGGATGTCGATAATTTAATCAAAGTATAAATTTTATAGATTCTTAACAGAGTGATGAATGTATTGATTTTACAATGATGTGTGTTTTTTTTTTATTTTTGTGTCTGTCATTACGTTTTGAAGTAGTAATAATTCTTCGATTTTCGACTTTAGCCTCTCTCTGAAAAGGAAAATTCATTTAGTTGGAACTTTTGGGGGTCAAAAATAAAAAATTAACTATATAATTTCACTAATTGTAATCATTATAATTTATAATAAATATGTATTTAATTTTTTATATTATTATAAACTATCATAACTCAACAATTAACAATTTAATATCTATGATTGATATGATAAGAAAATCATTATTATAAGACATATTTTATAGTTATATTTATATTACAAATTAAAACATAACAAAACAAATCAAAACTATTGAAAATTCTTAAACTTTGTTCAGTTATAATAAAACAAATTAAAAATTATAAAGTACATCCGTAACAAATTTAACAAACCTGAGAAACATTATCAATATTTTAGTCCATATATTTTAAAACAAAATAAAACAAATTAAGTGATAACATAAAAAGAACTTTAACAAATTAAATTTTGATTTCTAATGTTCATCTATCAGTCCATTTCTTTTCTTTAGGAACGATACTATCAACTACAAAATATACAATTTAAGAACTATTAAGATACATAAATTACAGACAAAGCTACCATTCTCTTAAACATAGATAGGCACACTCTTCATGCCACCACTTCAAACAAGCCTGACATCTAATCCAATTTTCTCTTGGAGGGTCTTCATAATTCTCAAGATATGCAGGACATTTCACTGAATTATCCTCTGCTGTGGAAGTAGATGGTATAGATACAGTTCGAGTTCTCTTTTTTTTGTGTGTATTTTGTTTTGCATTTTGATCTGCAAATAATTTAATTTTAATTTTTGTATCCTCTACAGTTATTTTGTTTTTGTTCTTTTTGTTTTCTGTTTTTTCTAAAGTTTCTTTATATGGTATACCATTACCAGACAAAATTTCAGATCTTTTTCCATTTTTTCTATGCATTTTATTTTCAGTCATTTTGGACAATGGGATTATATCAGATACATTATTCATCACTTATATTTTTTCTGTAAGTTGTTCTAACATAGTTTCTAAAAATATACAAGTACCTATTTAGAATATTTAGATGCAGTAATTGTACATAATATGCATTTTATAATAACTACAATCTAGGTGTATAAATATTTTGGTGTCATCATCAAAATATGCGCATTTTTACCCCAAATCGAGTACGCAATCTTCCCTCAATATACTTTTAATTGTTGAACAAATCGTATAAAAATCAGTATTTATGTTATCAGAGCATAGTAAATTATAAATAATAGCCAATATCCTGTGGCAATAGTAAAGAAAATAATAATTGTATAATAATAATGTCCAATGTGTATAACTGATTGTATTCTATCTAAATATTACATCAAAAAGTAAAAAATTGAAACTTTCCCCAAATAACCTTTGAGCAGCTGTTCAAGTAATCATCGGTTTTTTGTTTGTGATAATTATAAATATAACTGGTATATTAATAAACACTAATCAGTTTGACTATGTTGCGAAACCTAAATAATTTATTGCTAATAGTTCATCTTACCCCATGCGTTTGTTTAAAATAAAAATAATGAGCATATTAATTACACTAAAATATGTTTAATTTATTTTTAGATATATTCAATAATTATTATTATTGAATTATATATATACAACTGCCAAGTTGTGACTAAAAATACTAATTATAATAATTTCATTTTTGAATATTATGATTTTTAAAGACATCAACTAATAACATACTCCATGTATAATAATACATATTATATAATGTTTTATAAGTGTATTAAAAACTATTATTTCAAAGTCGATATACTATTTCAAACACTTGACATTACAGGATAATCAGCAACCGGATTAGCTAATACACTGATCGGACTTAGGTAGATATTATACTACCAAAAAAATAAATTCATGCATTTTAGATTAGCCAAGCACTCCGATGTAAAACTTATACGTTAAGCCTTTTCAGTATATATATATTATTATCTAACTTTTTAGATAAACAACTAAAACTCTGTGGCGTATACATATATAATGTACCGAACGAGGACTTACAAATAGTAACTATAAACATAACAAACAACTTCGTTCTAAACTCCATTCGAACTAAAATCCCAGCTAGTATCTCGTAAGTTATCAATCGCCATTCCTAATAAATATTAATCCACTGAAAAGACTAAAAAAAATACCCAGAAACGCTTTTAGAAAAATAGACAAAAAAGTTTCTTCACCACTTACGCCTGTCATAAAGCTTTATTATTATCTGCTATTTGCATTACTATATTTATATATTGTTTTGTATTTTTATACCTACTTATTATGATGTGTTCAGTAGATTGTAAAAGGACAATTTATTAAATTATAATTATAAAAATAAATAAAAGTTATTAAATCTATGAATTTGACAGTACTCAGTATAACTATATTAGGCGCTACGTAGTTAAATGTAATGAGTAATCAGTACTAAAACTGTTAATCAACAAAACTTTCTAAAATATGTCATTAACTATAAATAATGTTTTATTTAGATACTTATAACAGCTGCCAAGCTCATATACTCCATGTGACTCGTCGTGGTCTTTTTGCTGGCCATCCCTTTAATGCGTAAGTGCGTATACTAAAAAGTATATTTCTCAATATAGATAATCAGTCAAAAAAAATATAATAATAATATTAATAATACCCGATAAAACATTCCTCGCGCACAATAATAATAATTTACGTATTTTGTAGCTATACAATATTATATTATGGTCTATGGATAATTTATACACACGGAAACCGTTAATAATGTGAGCGCTCACGACCCCGTCGGGAAATCATGTGTTGGTCTGCGTTATTGTGCGTTATTAAAATTTTATGTACCTATACCATACCTATATAGTACCTACCTACTAGATATGTATAAACGGAAGTAAAAATTACGCGTCACTAAATGTCATGGAAATCACTCAAATTATTTTTCGTTCTTTCGTGATTATATGGTTTCGATCACGCCAAACGGGAGTTAAATCGACGATGAGCCGACGATATACGTCATACCACACGTCGTATTAAGGCGTATTATGTATGTATATAATATTGATAGCTAATACGAATACGAGTTTTATACATTTATTATAGTTTTATGGGATTCGTGCTAACGTTCCGTGCGATGCCAGTATATTACAGTATATTTAACATGTTAGCATGTTTCAGTAATATACTATGTACCGTTATCGGGGTTGCCTTGGGACTAAAAGACTTAAAGCACCAGCAATTTATTTTTTTGTTTTTACAGTCGTTTTAGAAAATTAGTACCCAGTTAATATGGTCATTATATAATTAATTATGTGTGGAACAAAATTAAAAAATTGAAATAAAAATACTAGACACACTTGCGCCAAAATATAAAAATATTAATTCGGAGGGGGTGCAGTATTAGATTTTTAGGTTAAATAATTTATAAAATAACTGAATATTTATACATTTTATGAGAATAGATCATGTTTGTAAACTGTAATACAAAGTATAATTAAAATAAGGAAAATGTTTGTTTTACTTCGATTTTTATTCATAAAAGTTTTCCTTGTCTTTGCTATTTTTTTTTATAAACATCTAGGTTTTTTTCAACAATTATGCAGAGCTAAAGTAATATCGTTTTTCTGCAGCAGGTATCTAAAAATTTAGAAAATTACGAAAGAAATAAGAATAACTAAAGTAAACATTTTTGATTTTTAGGTTTCATGTCCAAAAAATGATTTAATTTTTCATTGGGCTAAGCAGTTTCAATTACGATTTGATTATATTTGTATGATACGTACGAGTACCTACGTGTAGTGGTGATGGTGGAAATAGTTGATTATATTGGTTTAATAATTATGTCAACACAAGATACCTATAAAGATAATAAGCATATCATATTCAAATATAGCCTGTAGGTAACCTAACCTATGTACGTAGTGTATATGCTATAGAACGGGGATCACCAACTAGCGGACCGCTAACACTTTTTACGGACCCTCATCCGCGGAGTAGATTAAAACTTTTATAATATAAATAAATATAAATTATAAGTGTGTCATAAAATGTATATTACGACAAAAAAATTAAATTAATCTGTATTGAACAAATTAATAAATAAATCAATATAAACACTAATTTAAAAAAAAGGTGCACGGAAAAAACAGTAAAGTCAAATCAACTGGTTTTCAAATTAATCTTACTTTATTGATTTATTCTAAAGCTGTATATGGGACAGTTCTATTTCTAGTTAAAATAACCAATTGTACTTGGTTATTTAATTTTAGTTAAAATTACTAATTTTTAAACTAGAATTTATTGGTGAATGAACCAAAATACTATAGCTAATCAAACTAAACATAATGTTTGGTTTGAACATTATTTATATTTAAATCAACCAAAGTATTTAAGTTAATTAAACTAAACATAATGTTTGGTTTGAATATTGTTTATATTTAAATCAATTAAAACATTACAATTAATTCAACTAAATATAATTTTTGGTTTAAAAATAATTTATAGTTGTCTAAACTAAAATGTTTTTTTGCAATTCATTTTAAGATAGGTAGGTAGTAATAGTTTTTATAATTATTACATAAGTTCTCATACCAAGGCCGTAAATGAAAACAAATTTCGGATGTACAAACATTTTTTGCAGTTTAAATATAAAAACTCATTCATTTAATTGGGGGGGGGGGGGTCGGACCCTGGACCCTCCTTCCAATTACGGTCTTACCCATAACTATATTAGTGCGGTTTACTATAGTTAATAAGTTATAGTGATGAAAAAATGTATGTAGTTCCTCTTAATATGTACCAAACCATGGCCATCCATAAATGGGGGAGGGGATCCACTTGTCCTTACATTTTTTTAAATTTATTTGTTAAAAATCTATAAATTAAACTAAACAAATAAATAACAGATAAAAAAAGCCCTATACAAAAATGTTTAAAGGCACCCAAACATAAAACATAACCATGCATTAAGTCCAAATTTGAATGCATGGGACCTCGGACCATAAAGACAATACAAAATAATGAATATTAAGTGGGTACCAATACTTTTACTACAATTAATTCAACCAACATATTTTTTAAATTAAGGGTTCATAAAAACCTACACCAGGCAAATACTTCAACCTGCATGAAATAGGTATACAATACATAAACTATAAAAATAAATAATAGGTACAATCACATAAAATTTAATTAACAAATTAAAACTTTTAAGTTTTATTTAATAATAAATTCATTGCATGTCGTTAAATAGAATATTGTATATTTTATACATTTGATATTTACATTTAATATAAAATTGAATTATAATATATAATAAAACATTAATTGATCAAGTAAAAGTATACATAACAGAAAAGTAAAATGTAATACTGTAGTAACAAGCATACGTTTAATCTTTATAATTATCTTAAGTTAACAAATTTTAAATTATTTGTCAGAGATAAACAAGTGGTAGGGTTTTCATGGGGTAGATCTTTAATAGCAATACACAATAATTGTGCTTCATTAGATAACTGTACATTAAATGCTTGGTAATGATCATCAAAATATGATGTTGTATACAATTTGCATATTATGTAAGGAATTTTTTCACTCAAAAATACATTTTCAATACAGCCAAATTTTGGAAGCATATCATTATCAAGATCATTTGCATTTAAAAGAACAAACATGTTTTGTGTATTAAATGTAGATCCATAAATATGAACAAAAGAAACAAATGTTACTAAATCTATATTGAAATCATTAAAGTATGTATTTTTATAAAAAACAATTTGGGTTTTATAATTTTGTTCCTGTAATTTTGAAAGTTTGATTATTTTACCTGATTTTAAAGAATTTAGAAAAATATTTACATTCATTAGAAACCAGGAAGAAAGTTTTAATTGATGTATTAATGATAATGTGTATGGAATGTTTTTACGAGAAGTTATAGCTCAGGCAGAGTCCTTAAAAATTTTATGTTTAGCCTCAAATCTCATTGACCAAATCAATGAAATAGGGCCAGAATTTTTAAGAATCATATGATGATGTTTAAATTTAAGATGAGTATAAAATAGTTTTAAATATAATTCATGATGTCCGCTTATTAAATTATGTAGTTACAAAGCCTTCACTAAAATTTTTTTGTAAAACAAAAGTAACAATTTTTTTTAATGATATATATAAATGCCAAAATTCTGAATTTTCTGGAACTGACTCTCTAATTATTAAACTTAAATATCTTGTGAAACATATAGTTTCACTTGCTGATATTTTTAACGAATTATGCTTTAATGTTTCTATTGTTACTAATAGGGGACTATTCCTAATGTCATTGGTACCATAATTAAAACATTCAATTTTATTGTATAACGTTTCTAGAGAAAAATATTTTAAATCTACAATCATTTTGTATAAAATACCAGATATTTCATATTTGCAAACACCTTCAAATAAGTAGTGCATTATGTCTACTGAATAATTTTTAGTTACACGAAAAGAGCTTATATTATTACATACACAATTTTCTTTAATACCTGTTAAATATATATTATTTGTGTTAACATAATTTGCATAGTTTTGGACATTTCGCAATGAGTCAGTATCCTCAACTGTAGTTTCATGACATAATTCTCTGGGTAATTTGCAAAATCTGCAAGGGAAATTAGAGAAAAAACTTTCTGTGAACCCTAAAATTGAATGAAGGCCCAAATTATCACCCAAAATAAGTCCTAAAGAAAAATATATTTGATGATTTGTGTTATCAATTTGAATAGAAATTCCAACATTTTCTAAATAATTTAATTTAAAAATTAATTCTTTAAAAGTCTGAAAATTTCCAAATTCATTTTTATTGTCTGTCTTAAACAAATACGCTAAATAAATAAAATCAAGTAAAAATGCCAGTTCTGGGGGTATACATGGAATAGAAAAATATACAGCACCCAATTTTTGACTCCCAGCATGAGATCATTAACTTCAAAATCGTCATAATATAAAAAAATAATATATTGAATAATGTATTGTAGAAGTGTCTATATCGATATAATAATACTGAGGTAATTGGTTTTTTAAAAAACCAGATTAGACAATATATTAAAAATTATTTTACATTAGCACAAATAATATAAATTAGTAATTATAATATTAAACTGTAGTTATACATAACAGGCTTTACTTGCGACATATTTCTTTTGTCTAATTTTAACTGCTCCTATAGTTTTTTTGTTTGTTTTAAAAATAAAATCATTTTTGTAATAAATTATGTTTAAAAAAATGTCCAAGGTAAATTACAATAATCTAACTTACCTTGATTGTCTGACGTCTGTAGTTACTGCAGTTTGTGGTAAGTTCTAACAAACTTCAAGTTTTTTTTCTTATGTCTACCGTCCGTGGATTATTCAATTCAATGTTCACTCTTTGGTGACCAAATTGTAAATAAAAGTTACGGTTACAAGTTTATAACTTATTAATTTTCATAAGAAAATTATCGGTATATGTTATCGATAATTGTACAACGCTCAGGAACGCGGGTCGTCGAACTCGTCGAAGTCGCCAAATTAAAATTTTTTATAAATGTATATTTTTCATCATTCATGTGATCACATCACTCAACTATGTACTATTACTAAATTATTTTTTTTCCGTGTGGGTAAGTGGGTATCGCTCTGCTGTATAGTGGAGATGGTCACTATAACGGATGTGTTGAATTTAAATGCAATAACAGGTATCTATTGTATATGAAAAACGGTTCTGTGCGGAGATGATTTATTAGTCAATGATAATTAGTAGGATAACTACTAATACTACTATAGGATATTATTACCTATATTTAAATTGTAATATATCGTTATTTTACTTGTTTTCGTAAAAAATGTTCATTTCATACGCTTATAAATTTTTTTCTATATTGACGCTGGCATTTTTTTTACAGTTATTCGAAGAAAAAGTTATTAAAAACCTTGTGTTGGGTTTTTTTTAACCTTAGGTATAAATCACAAACATTTTATGAATTTTCAACTTCAAAATTCCTTGAAAATGTTCACGATTTTGATATATTTTGTAAACATTTAAACTTAACCTAACCTAACGGTTTTTGATTTTTTTTTTTACTGCGATAGTTACAAATTATAATAAACCTTGTATTAAATTTTAAACATTTTTTGGAAAGCCAAATTTCTTTATCGGCATTTCAAGAAAAATTTTTTAGAAAAATCAAAAATTTCAATGGTTTATAAATAGTTTAAAAAAATTCTAAATATTTTGAAAATTTAATCGTAAATAGATACCACTAATATAAACATTTGGTGAACATTTTAAATATTTACAATGATTCGTTTTGACTTGATTTACTTGTCAACAGTTTACTACGAAGATAAATAAATATAGGTCGGTATTATACGTAATATGTTACAGGTATATTTAATTTGCCGCAACTGTAGTGGCTAAATATGCCGAAAGAAAACACGAGTTCGTAAAAAAAAAAATATTTCTAGATAAAAGAAAAATATAAAATTTGTACGATACATCGCGACGAAACCAAATACGCATAATTTTATAGCTTTTTCGCTCTGCAGCAGATTGTAAAATCAATATTGTACGTATAGCAGCCGCGTCGCAGAGTGTTATTGGCATCGAATTGTTTAGTTCAGCGTATATATGAAAAGACACATAATTACGATATTGTGACATTTGAGTTTCTTTTAAACAGATTAGAAAAAAAATATATGTATATACATGTCGTAGGCAAAATAGAATTCAAGATATTTATTAAAATATTTAATTATGTAGGTATAATAATTAATATAATGTGCCTATTCAATGAATAGTTAAATTCTATATTAATTTTATTAATTTTAATCGGCTTCGATTAGTTATTAATTGTCATTATTGAAGACAGCTTAAAATAAAAATAAAATTGTATATTACAAGCTAAATTGTATTTTTTATACAAGTACACAATATTATATATTACCTTGCTGTGTATAATTATATTAATTATTTATAAGTAATTTTTATAGATGTTGATATGGGGACATTGTACAACGAATTGGACGATGGCCAAATGGAATATTCGATGAATAACTAATACCCACATAGTTTTTTTTGTATTTTAACATAATATTATTGACGATTATTAATTCCCAAACACGTGTTAACTTTATTTCATATTGTCATGATAAAAATGAATCATTAAATATAGTTTGAAAAAACATAATATTAGGTATATCATGTATATAAGTTCTATCATATCTTATCAAGTATTTTAATAAATAGTAATATAATATTGAAGTAGATTTGCTACATTCGTTATTATCTTCTGCAGTCACGTATGTTTATAAACGCGTGTGTCGTCGGAATGCGTTTATTCAAACTTTATCTTATAGAATATTATAATGAAAATCTATACGATTTCATGTTATTTTCAACGATTGGATGTCAACGATCGTGAATAATATTAGAATATAACATTGTCACAAAAACCATTACCCGAAACACGTTATCGTTATAGTGTCGGACTATGCGTTTATGCCCAACACAGCACCTAATGGACGGGGCGGATAGATATTGAAAAACACGTTTAGCAGAAAACAAATTTACGATAAATAAAATGTGAGTGGTGTCATAGCGAAAATTAAATCAATTATCGTCTAACAATAAAATGTTTAGAATCATTCCTCTCGCGTTAAGACCTAAACTTTAGGTCCTAAAGTGTTATACGTTAAAAATCTCGATTCAATGTTGTTCGTGATCCCTTCATACTTCGTATAGAGCATAGGATTTTACAGTTACTATATCATATTAATTATAAACAGTGCAAATTAAATAGTATTATTTAGTATGCATTATATAATAGCTATAGATACATATTTTAATAAGCACCTGCCATTTATTTGAAATACAAACCATAATACAACTGTATTATACTGTTACTGTTACTTTTTTACTGTTTGTATGCAAATTAATTTAATTAATTAATTGAACGTTAAATAAATAAAAAATAAAATATTAGGAGATACCACAAAAATTGCAATAGAAAAATTATGTTTTAAATTTTGAGTAAGAAAAAATTTATAATTTATTTAATCAGAAAAAACATTAAAGTTATTATCCAAATATTCAAGAATATTTGAAAACTAGTTGATTATTAATTGTTTAATAACGAGGAAACTTTAGAAGTTCTTAACGTTCATACACTAAATATAAATGTATAATTTTTCAATTAATAAAACAATTGTTGTAAATAAAATTATGTCGTATAAAATCGTATAAAGGACAAACGATTTTATTCAAACGTATTTTACGAATAAAAAACCACAAAAGAAAAATAATTCCACTCACATTACCGAAATTATTTTTTTCGCCAATCCAAACGCAGCAGGGTGTGCAACTGGAAATTTATAATTTTTATTCGTATGTCTTATATTAATATTTATATATTATACCGATTTATCGTATTATCGCAGTCTTCGATCGCCGTTATCCGTCACGCATAATACACAAGACGAGTGTACGAGTAATATTATATATATATATACTATACACGTGTATATACACCTCGGCGAGTTTATTTTTTTTTTTTTTAACTCTTATCTCGTCGTACCGATAAAAACATAACTAAAAACAATAAGACCTATAATAATGATAATAATAACGTACACGAACGAATATATATTATTTCGATGTCTACGACACGTATGATGAAAATATATTATTTATAGTGTTACAACAGCGACGACGACAACAGCGGTAGTGCGCATTCGGTAGCGTATTATACATGTGTGTGTACAAAAAACGAGTCATATCTCTTCGCCGGCCTCGCCGTCGCCCTCGGTCGAGTCCATGCCCACCTCCTCGTAGTCCTTCTCGAGCGCCGCCAAGTCCTCCCTGGCCTCGGAAAACTCGCCCTCCTCCATGCCCTCGCCGACGTACCAGTGGACGAACGCCCGTTTCGCGTACATGAGGTCGAACTTGTGATCGAGCCGGGCCCACGCCTCGGCGATGGCCGTCGTGTTGGACAACATGCACACGGCCCGCTGGACCTTGGCCAGATCGCCGCCCGGCACCACGGTGGGCGGCTGATAGTTGATGCCCACCTTGAACCCGGTCGGGCACCAGTCGACGAACACGATGGTCCGCTTGGTCTTGATGGTGGCGATCGCCGCGTTCACGTCCTTGGGCACCACGTCGCCGCGGTACAGCATGCAGCACGCCATGTACTTGCCGTGCCGCGGGTCGCACTTGACCATCTGGTTGGCCGGCTCGAAGCAAGCGTTGGTGATTTCGGCCACGGACAGCTGCTCGTGGTACGCCTTCTCCGCCGATATGACCGGCGCGTACGTGGCCAGCGGGAAGTGTATGCGCGGGTACGGCACCAGGTTCGTCTGGAACTCGGTCAGGTCGACGTTCAGCGCGCCGTCGAACCGCAGCGACGCCGTGATGGACGACACGATCTGCCCGATCAGCCGGTTCAGGTTCGTGTACGTGGGCCGCTCGATGTCCAAGTTCCGGCGGCATATGTCGTAGATGGCCTCGTTGTCCACCATGAACGCGCAGTCCGAGTGCTCGAGCGTGGTGTGCGTGGTCAGCACCGAGTTGTACGGTTCCACGACGGCCGTCGATACCTGTGTAACGAGATTGTTAGCGTTCGACAACATAATAAACACTACGCGTTTGTCGGTCGGTGTAAAATTTGGGGTGGATTTGAGGGGGGGTGGGGGGTTGGGGGTATTTTCTTCGAGGCGTTTATTCAAAAGAACACTGCTAACGGCAAATGATTTCTTCGTTTCTATAATATTATGTTCTCGAGGACTCTCCGCTTGCAGATTTATCGAGTGCAATTATTGTTTTATGATCGGAAAGCATAATATTACAATTTTAATTTAATATCTTGTTAGAAATATCTATAGTGTTATTAATATTTATTTTTTAAACGGCGAGTAAAACAACGGTTTTTATAAAAATATATACACATATATATTTAAAAATAATACGATAAACACACTCGAGAGCTATTGTAAAGGTGATTGGTACTCACTTGGGGTGCCGGGTAAATGGCAAACTCCAGTTTGCTCTTCTTTCCGTAATCGGTGCTGAGCCGTTCCATGAGCAGAGACGCGAAACCGGAACCGGTGCCGCCACCAAACGAGTGGAATATCAAAAACCCTTGAAGTCCGGTGCACTGATCGGCTAACTTCCTGATTCGGTCCAGCACTAGGTCGACGATTTCTTTGCCGATTGTATAATGGCCGCGGGCATAGTTGTTGGCCGCGTCTTCCTTGCCGGTGATCAGTTGCTCCGGATGGAATAGTTGTCGGTACGTTCCGGTTCTCACTTCGTCTGCACAAACGCATAATAATACACCATCACACACCACGCAAAAAATCGAAATAATAATAAGTCTAAATGCATTTTTTTTTCATTGACAGGTAAAATGTATTATTAGCACTAACGGCCAAGAAATTAATTTTAATTATTTGTTAATTTCTATGCTATTCACAATATAATACATACAAGAGCTAACACTAAAAAATTTGCTCTAAATAGTTAAATTGTAATCATGTCTTTGTCACATTTAATTTGCTAGTCTAAATAGAAAAAAAACCCAGAGTTATAGTTTGTATTTTTTAATTAAATTTACACAGCTATTTTTCTCATTGCAAAAGTAAGTTATTAATTAAGTATTACGATTATACTTATATTAATATTTGAACGTTAAAAATAAAATATAATACAAAATTATACATATAAAACTATATATTTAAAACTAATGACATGCAAAATACAATTTACTAATATAATATATTATGCAATGTATAATAATAATTCCCCAGTTGTTATTGTGCTTATACGTGTACTATAGACTATTGAACATTTATTTTTCTCAATGCCGTAAAAAACAAACAACAAAAACCCGTAAAATACGTGGAAACGTCCTCTTTTAATGAAAAAAAATGTACACTTACCAACGACAGTCGGTTCGAGGTCTATGAAAACGGCGCGGGGTACGTGTTTTCCGGCGCCGGTTTCGCTGAAAAACGTGTTAAAACTGTCGTCTCCGCTGCCCACAGACTTGTCGGACGGCATCTGTCCGTCCGGTTGGATACCATGTTCTAGACAGTACAGTTCCCAGCACGCGTTGCCGATCTGAACTCCGGCTTGGCCTACGTGTACGGATATACATTCACGCTGGAAATAAAAACGAAATTGCATCAATAAATTTATGCAAGTGGCATAATATTATAATGCCGTTTCACGCCGATTCATTTGGTTCTCAAAAGTCGATCGCTGTGCTCACCATACTCGGTGTTAAGGAGGTATGTGTCGTGAAAACGAAACGATTCGACGACGAAACAGTGGGCGCATGATCGCCGTTTAACAACACACTATTATACGATGCAATTATTGTATAATAATAATAATAATAATAATAATAATATAGCCGAGCCCTTTCACACGGCGGCGTGACAGCCGACGGGTTTGCGTTGCCGCCACCGCCGTGGACCATTAAATTTAACGATGAGTACATCTACCAGTTAGCATATAATTAAGTACCTATATACTGTACCATGTTAAAATATTATGTCTATATTAATTAATCAAATCAGAATGATTGTGCTTACCATGATTGAAATAAATTTCAGAACGAATTCAATTTAATAACGAAATAACTAAATTAATAATACAGAAATGATCGCAAGATTAATGAAAACGCGTTACTCGAAACCAAAACGTAATTAAACAAAAACGGTTGTCAAGGAAATACAATGGTTTTTAAAAACATACTACAGATTAATTATTAACACGGCCAGTACTCAGTATACGAGTTAATTTATATTTGTGATAATTTAAACCGCATGCCGTTACACCACGAGAATATGACATTTTTAAATATGACTTCAATGTACAATTGACAAATCCTAGTGGTACGGACATATTTTATTCCCGTACGCATTGCCATACGTCATAATTTATATAATAATTAAGTATTATTATTGTACAGATTTGTGGCGTTTAACAAATTAATAAAGCTTTTGATAGATATTGAAATGTTGAGAAATTAATTGTATAATATGTATCAATAATATTAATGACTTATTTATTGATATTAAAACAATAATAATAAATAATAATGTTAAGTAATATTAACGTATTCGTTAAGTACGATATTTTAAATTTTAAGATATTTGCATTAAAAATTGTTTTTCAGTAAAGTGTAAAAAATAATTTATTAAATAATATTTATCAATTAAAAATATTATAAGATAATTTATCAATTTAAGACGTTAAAATTAAAATAATACAAAAAATATATTGTTTTTTTTTTATTGTCTCACGAATTAGTAGGTAATAACCGTTACATTAATTTTAAATTTTTATGTGTATATTAAAATATTAGAAAATAATTGAATTATAAGTATACTTGATAAATTTATTTATTTCAATACAGAACGGCATTACCGAGGATTTGATATTATTTAATATATCTATTGAGATTTAATTATTTAATACTTAAACGATAACCATTAATAATAAACTTGGTTGTAACTTATATTTCGAAATAAATCTTCACTGGTATAAATAATAAATAAAATAAATATTAAATTCAGATTTTAAGCGAAGCTATTGATTTATATTTTATCCTACTTTATGGCAAAAATAATTAAATGTACAAAGAAAAAAAATTTGATACATAAAATAATATTTTTTTATTAGACGGCTATGGCAATAAAATCATGGCAACAGATATTGAAAAAGCTACAAATTTATTTAAGTGAAAATTATTTAATTGATTCTACAATACGTAAATGTGTAAAAGCAATTTATTTTTACAACCATATTAACGCATTTTACTAATTAATGATATTTAATTATATTTTTATTTCAGTTATACCTAACTTTATTTTAAATATAAAATTGTTAATTATGAATTTTAATCAAAACATTATCAAGTATAAAAAAAAAAATTAAATAGAATTAATCAAAATACTAATATAGGGAAATAATGGTACTTATTAGAATTCCATTAAAAAAAAAAAAAATGTTACATTTAAAACACACTTAGGTATTATTTTATTTATTTATTTACTCGATAAAAATATAATAATTTAGTAGTAATTTAATATAGAGCCGTATAGTTGAATAGGTTGAAATAAAAACATAAAATAATTGATAAGTACATTTTTTTCCGAAAAAAATCAATGATTAAATTAAAAAAATAATTAGTTAATAATTTCGAGTGATTTTTTATTTTAAATGCGAACGTTAAATTAAAATTATTATACCAAGACAAAGTAAATTATAAATAATTAAATTAATAAATATTTGCAAATCGATAATTTAGATTAGTATGAAAAATATTTAGTGGGCAGTGGTAGTAAATAATAGCGATTGAACACTGCCTGGTGAAAAGCCCATTATAATGATAGAATAAAAAGGCTACTCACCATTTTATTTGATTTTTTTATAAAACAGGTACGAAAAGAAAATTAATATAATACAGGAAAACAAAATATTAATACGTGTGAACTGTGAATAGTTGTAACAAAAAAAAAAAATTGAACGGAAAATATAAATGTTCGGAAAACGTGTGTTGACGTTACAACGTTCGTAGAAATAATGAATTTGGATTCCAAGCGACGGACGGTCGCTAGACGGCCGTTGTCACGAGAAAATTCTATTGCCTTCTATAGCGACGCGTCACACTCAACGATGGATACGACAGATTTTAATATTGTAAATATTTTCAAAGAATATTTATATCATCACCACCGCAGCTCGCTCATACAATAATATATTATATATATATTAAGACCGCCAATATAGTTGGTTTTTAAAATTCTGCCGAGGTCCAAATTGACGCGCATTTTTACAATATTGCCAGTGGTGTAACCAGTATTTTATGAATTTTACTTCATACACGTTACACTTGTCTTAAGCAATATATTATGATACGTTCTCAGAACAATAAGAGTATCTTAAATTTTCCTGAAATTGTGTAAGACCCTCTTATAAAACCCTTTTTTATTGATGCTATACACAATATTGCAAGTCAACAGGCCCCAAATATAGTTTGGTAATAAATTTAGTAGAAAATTCACGTCTTCAATCACAAATTTGGTTAGGAGGTATTCATTTATTATGGATAATCTACATTATATCGTGTAGCCTATATTGGCACAAGTACGATGTAGTTGCTTAACCCGCGTGTTATTTTATTATCTTATTATCAATAGCACAATATTTTTAACGTCGGTTAGTTGCTTTAGATGTATTATTAAACCTTATTATTAAAATGTTCAAATCATAATTTTACGATGGTTAGCGTGCTGCATGCATTATGTTGGAAATTCGTCCATACACATATTTAAATTTATGTTATTTTTAACTACTATCAACATTATTATTTTAATCTATTTAGATATCGTTTCTATTATTTTTAAAAACATCATACATCTTTAATTTTGATATAAATTGTCGTCATCAAGTGCAATGTTATTATGACAATGAATGAACTGTAGTATTGCTGTTATCGGGATAAATATGAGCCACAAGTATGATATATGAGTAGCAAATTATTAGATTAAAAAAATTGACTGAACCTTTTTTATCCTTACACATAACCATAATAGGATTCCACCGCTGCAGCCGTGTTGACAAATTTGCCAACCGGGAGCAAATATTATATATGTTGCTATCTAAATCTGTAAAAAAAAAAAACAATTATAATAATAATTATGATGAGTTGATCAGTATATTGACATCGTTACAATTATTTCATCTATGTATTACTAATGTACATAAAGACTAATAGACTATACAACTGAAATGATTAATTTATTATTTTTACAAATAAAATACAAGCAATCTGATAATTTTCGTTATATATTTTTTTTATTTAGTTTTTGTTGTAATATTTTATAAAAACCGTTTGTTAAATTCACTTATCACATGGTATTAAATTGTTTATTTTAGTAGCTATGTAAATGTAATATAATATTATTATTAGTTATTAGGTATACTTGATAGCGTTTACCTTATTTAAAAATGAAATATTTAAGAACAATTCTTTTATCGTTTTTATTTACTTTAAATTCTGAGCAGAATATATTGGCTTTACAATAATGAGTGTTTTTTTAAATTAATTAAATTTATCTTAGTGCCTGAAGAAAAAAATGCTTTAATCTTTAGCTTTTAGTGTGGTTTTAGGTAGAAAATCGTATCTAGTTGAGAAGTTCAACAGAAAAAAAGCTATAGAATTAAATACAAGATCCCATGTAAATGTAATTTGTACTCTTAGAAATTTAAAAATATCAAAACGTTTATGCAACAATTTTTTTTTTGTAAACATTTCTAGTTCAAATTTTGATAAAATTAGATAATATAATATGCTGGTATGGGGGATGCAGCCTGTGTTTTTACAGTCTTAGACTTGTTCGCAGTATGAAAAATATATATCTATACAAGTTATATTATCATAAAACATTATTCGAACGGCATACTATTATACGAGCGTGATGGACTAATGCCCAAGATATAGGTACCGTCAATTCCGATTATTTCACATAATTTAAACGAACTGTATCTATATTATAAAATGCGGCGTCGTTCTCATTTAAATACCGTTTACAACGTTGTACTACAATATTACTATATGCTAGTACATGTTTAATACATACTTTTATCAACTACTTACCTGTAAAATGTATATTTATTCATTCGTTTAATACGACGCGATTATATAATTATGTACTAGTATTATTATGTATAATAATAATTTATACACCTGTCATATTATATATTGTGTGATACAGCGAAATACGCGGTCTGTATAATGTGAAAAATATGTCGTTATTATCGAAATGACAGTTTATAAGTGGACTGTCGCAGTAGGTAGTATCTATGCACTCTGTTCGTTGCAAAATAACGTATGTTGATTTGAAAAAGAAATTAACATACATACTACTCTATTTATGGGTTGTTCTGGGACTTGTTCGCGGAGAAGATTGAATAAATCAATTATTATAATACGGCGAAACATAATTGAACGTTACATTTTTTATTTACATTCACTGATCATTTCACTTGCAACTTGTGAGGTAAAATTGATAAAAACTAAACGGGTTTTAACTGTGTGGAATTTAAAATATGTAGGTAAAAGTCACAACTTAGATTTTATTTTATTAATTATTATTTTGTACTTACATATTGGTGAATCTAAAAACTGTTATTTAAGTGTATTTATGATGGGTATGATAATATTATGACCATGAGCAATGTTTAAATTATTATTCGATTGAATTACATTATGAATTGATGAAAACGTTAAAGTAATAAATTATTAGTGGTAGTTGTTTTATCTTTCTTTTTTTTAATTAGTATAGTATTAGTACAATATGTTTTCATATAATGAACATTCAAATCTTAAGTTTAGGTTAGGATAACAATTATCCACTAACTTGTAACTAACACAGATAGCAATTTAAACAAAATTATTTCGAATGATAGATTTATAAATTCAAGAACATTTTATATCATTATGAAATAATCTGGCCTAAATATTAATATAGTAATAAATTATCATTACTACTAATAATATGGCAAATTTTTATATTTAAAATAATAATGTACCTATTGTTTTAAAATTTTAAATATAGTTTTTTAAACACTAGTTTTGTAGTTATTGTGGTTTTTTTTCTTTGCGATATGTAATCGATTCTATCCCACACCCTTCAAAACAAAAAAAATCCTGGATACGCCACTGATTAAGTTGATGTCCTGGATTTTTTTAACTTTGTAATAAATAATTAAGAATGTTGAATACGTTGATCGAGAAAAAGAGCTATAGTATTTAAAAAAATTACCAATCTTTGTTTATTTTAAACTGTCATGGACTTAGTTTTAATTAGATTTTGAGCAAATCGATGAATGTATTGATTTTACAAAAATGGTATTTTTTTTTTTGTATCTGTACACACAACAAGTAATCAAAAAATGTTAACTTTGATAATGGTTTTGGGTAGTAAATTGGATCTAGTTGGTCCTTTATAAAGGTCAAAATCCTACACGCATGGTTAACCCATAATTATAAAATCTACACAAGTACATCATATCGTGAAATATACTTGGTGAAATAGGCTGGCCGGTCAGAATCTTTTTTCATGTATATAATGATATATCATTGAATTGAAATTTAGCACACATATAACATGAATCAACCACAATCACTAACTGCTGATTAATGGTTAGATACTAGTAAAATTTATAATATTATTTCGTGTTGATATTATGTAAAGATATGGAAAATAATTAACTTGAGTTAATTAAACAACGAAGGTTGAATCATAATTCAATTTTTATCAAAAATGTATAAGCAAAACTAAATAATAAAATAAAATAAAAAATATACTAATATAAGTATTACTCTGTAATATTACAACAAAAATGAATATAATTGATTATTGAACATTATGAAGAACGCTAGGAAATACAAATAGTAGGTACTGTCCTATAATAAAAGTACGCCTATTGACTGTTAACCCAAATGACCATGAATATAATACTTTCCACGAGAAATTTATGCGAATCGTGAACACTAAATCAAACACTATGTTCATTAAAGATGACATGCTAACAAATTTAATAATAACTTTTTATTTTATGAAATTAAAATAATTGGTCAAGAGTTAAGAAAACATGTGCTAAAATAATTAAACAAAAAACGTGTTAAAAATAAGCCATAAATATTGTAGTAAAAAAAAAAAAGTAAGTGTTTTTTGATTTTTATTATAATTTAGTGAATGATAAATAATTAATCCGGAATAATTGGAAAGGTTTATAATATACAGTTATAAGCTAATACCAGTGTTACTTATACAATTATCACCGGAATTATGAATTCGATAAATGATATACACTATTTCCGGATCGTTTAAACCATCACTGAACAGTTTAATGAATCAATAATGAGCTAATAGTCCCTTAAACATATTTTAGTAGCCCGTGATTGGTCAATAACACTTTATCGAACCATTAAATTAACAAATTTCCATGCATACCAGCATTTAATAAGTAATGCCACTGGTCGACAACTACTTGTCAACTGAATAAAACTAAAAATATCTATACGCGTGTGTAGTGTTCCTCGTCGTAGTACCCGTGTTGTATTGTCCAGGACATCGGAGCACAAGTGTCTCGACAGCCATCTTATTACAATCTTTGTAATAAGAATAAGCGTGATAATTTTCACATATCGGGTGCAATTGGCTGAACTGATGTTATCCTTGGTACACAGATGTGAAAAAATCGAATCAAAACATTCAATGTCGCACGACAGTGATTTGCTGATATTTCGTAGGTGTTTAAAGTAATTAATAGTGATAGTGTATGTAAAATAAATACAGCAAATAATATAGTAGTGACGCCACGTTGGAGCACGAGAAATTCATTCCGTATCTTCCCTATAAAATGTATAATAGGTGCTTTTGCCCTAAACTGAACTAGAGAGTCGTAATCGTGGAAGTACGGAGTATCTTTATCCCTATATTACGTGGGAGATGGTCAGGGAAAACAAATGCTGGTGTACCTTAATTATGAGATAAATTGGTTATTGCATCGATTTTCGAACTTTATGAGACGAGTGAAACCTTTCTCTTTTGTTCATCATCTCGTCCAAGTTTGGCTGCATGCTTGATATTTTAAGTCTCGAATCAGCATCGATATTAAGTGTCGTACGGTATTTGTTTTTCGTGTAGTAGTAGGGAGAAAAAGCTCGTTCACATTTATATGTTGTGCAAAAGGGGATCGAATATCTTAAAGCTTTCGCGGCCAGTCGCTTTTGATCATTTTGAACGGATATCCATTGATCGATTAGTCGTATCATTAATTGTCGACCTTTTTCGCGATAATCGAGTCTATTTATCTATCTATTTGTTTATGATACCTGGAATTTCAAACCACTACGCGTTTAATGATTTCGCCGAAATAAAATAGAAATCTAACTTCGGCACTGCACGGTTACGCGGACCCCCAATTGGGAACCACCGGAACGGGCTATTCTATCCCTATAAATCTGTACATTTTTTCTTCCTACGCGTCATAATCAAATAGAACACCACCGCGAACGCACGAGCATAAATATACTGCATCGTAGAACACGCCGCGTCCTCCACTCCTACGCCGACGGCGACGGCACTCCCGCGAGGCGCGTACCTACGACACCGGCGAGACACGATGGTAATGGTTGGCGGTGTGCATTGCGCGCGTACCTACTGCGCGGCCCCGCGGTGCTGCGACACTACAGCACTGCGCGCTGTAAACTCGATACACCGTGACGTATTTAAATTGGATCTCGCGAATGTGACGCGGAAAATAAAAAACAAAACGTTTTAAGATATCCTTCGGCACCACCGCCGCCGGCACGCATATATTGTCGTTATAATAGTGTAATTATTGTTATTGCTATTATTGTCGCGCATAGCCATATAACGTGCGGTGCGGTGCGTGCGATAACGCGGCGGCGGCGGCCGTTCGTAAAACAATGCGAAAATAAAACGTGATTTACGGACGTGCGCGCGTGCGTGTGAGAGTAACGCGACGATAAAAACCTGCGGCGGCGGCGGCGTACACAGATCCCCTCGCGACGCGAACCCGACCGCTGCCGCCACTCGACGGTCCGGACCGCGCGCGACCTGCTCCCGCCCAGCGACGGTGGCGGCGGCCATCGGGAGTAGGCAGTAGCAATAATAACAGCTCGACATAATGTTAATATTGCTGTAGGTACGTGTGATTTGCTGCCGCCGCCGCCGTACAACAACAATAATAATAATAATAATAATATTATTATATTTGCGCTCGTATGGTTTTTCTCGGAAACCGGCACGTCGTTATTATATATTGTTATGATTATTATTATTATTATTATTATTATTGCGAGTTACGCGCGTGCGTTATTGTCGTTGTCATTGTTGTTATACGTCTGTCGTCCGTCCGTCGCGTATAATACTGTTATTATTATGTGTCGTTGTTCTCGCGATCCGACCAAGTCGCCCGGCCTATGCCCCACCGCGACGACGGTCGTTTTCCGGGCTCGGCCGTGACGTGTTTACGGCGATTCGGTAGCGGCGGCCGAAACCGTGTCCGTGTCTGTTGCGGTCGCGTGCAATAACACAACAACAATACTATTGTATAACGCGTTCTTCGTGCCGGACGGCGGCCGCGAACACGGGTAGCAGTCCGCCCGCCGCCGCCCGGCCGAGCCCACGGCGAGGGGATAGTCTCTACTGGCGGCTCTACCGCGGGCGGACACGTCGTACGCGTATACCACCGATGACATTCACATTTCCGAAAACATTCGTTCGCGAGAACGAGTCCAACGGAAAACCGACAAAACGCGCCTATACGCGCCGGACACAATACGGAGCCAATGCTTACTATCTCTGAAGTCTGCAACAACTAGGGCTAGGATTTCTATGCGTTTGCGTGTTTTCTCCATAAGTTCAAATTGATCGGTTGTCAGTCATGTCCACGCATTTGGCTTGTTCTTGATTAAACAGTACAATTATTTGTTGTTGTATATTTTGAACATAATGCATATACTTACATATATATATATAAATAAATTGTTGAGTATCTTGTTGATTTTAACTGGTATTTATTTAATAGACGTCTATAACTAATGGTTTATTTGTCGAATTGTCGGAAATATACGTATTACTTATTTAAAATAAAATAAAATTAATACTAAACAAGAATAAGGGATTGAAAAAATTTTTGAAAACGTGTAACATATTATAAACGGTGATTATAAAACGGAAGAAAAAAATGTTAATATCAGGTACCCACGCATACTTTAAATCCGGGATAAATCACGTCATTTAAATATGCTCCAACAACATCGTGTGATACTGTAATGTGGCAATCAGCTTCAGCTAATATAAAACTTTGATATAATCGCTTGTCGTTCATATTTGCAAATTTAAAAAAACATAATTTAATAATAGCGTGTAATAATATTAAAAAAAAATTGTTTTTGCATATTTTGGTAAATAAAATGCATATTTTACAATTATTTACTGCATAGAAATCCTAGCCACAATAATAACTAAACAAATAATTTTCTGAAATAACATTCCACATTTTCAAAATCTTATTCCCTGTACTTTTTTTATCAAACCGCTATACTACTCCATCGCGCTAAATGTTTTCTAATTCGTTTCTTAGTAAAACAAAACTGAAAAAATAGTTACAAATGTGATCTCATTATTAAATATTATTTAAATAAAATATAGACTACAGGTATTTTTCTTCTAACCTCACCACAGTAAGCGCGCGTTACGGTAGTGCGGTAGTCAATTACGGCTTTTGCAAAGTAGAATAATTTAGAGTTTGAACGTTGGAGCACTCAATTCTTACTATAACAGCACTCGGTGTAGGAACTTCTGCCGTACGGTATCTATGCGATAAAAGTTTCAAAAGTTATTTCAAAAATCCGATAAGAAACCATTATTCGACGTAAGTTTTAGGCTATAAATTGTGTAATATAGTTCAATATACAAATATTTATAAATTCAAATAATTTAAAATTTTCGTCGGGTAATTTTGATTTCTTATCCGGGCAAATAAAATCTATTTTTGCTACAAATAAAACGTTATTAAAACATAATTTGCACTCCACAACCATCGAACACATTTCCAATATAAAAATGCATATAACTGACAGCAATACATTTAAAATAAATATGAATGCAAAAACAAAAAAGAAATTAAATACTAACATAAATGTCTAGTCATTCAGTTATATTTCCACGTATTCGAATAATATCGACTGTATTGTCGTGTTGAGCCACAAAAAGTGATGTTCGATATCGACCCAGCCATTTAAAACCTCTGAAATATATGTACTATATAGTATATAGGTTTGCGGCAGCCGCCGACATCTAAAATCGCTTTCAGCAGGCCGGACGGCCGTAAGTCATAATTCACTTATTATAATATGTTATATTATATTACAAGCTCCCGGAGAGAGAAGTTTTTAAACGAATTCGATAGACTGCTGCACATTTCAGAAATCTCCGAGTATACATAATATGAAAAATGCTCCGATGTTAATAAAACGTTACTGTGTGTAGGTAAGTGAAAAAAAAAAGGTTATCTTTGCACGTGTTACGTGCATATAATTACATTGCGATGGCGGGCGGTGATGGTTCAGACGGTTTTATAATATAATATTATATTATGTGGTCTCGTCGTTGTTTGAAATGCGTAAACATTATGATATATTATTATATGTATTACATTGTATAGGTACACTATATAGGCGTGAAACGACTCGGCGGGGTGAAAGCTAATTAAACCGGATGACGAGGAAACGACGTCATAATTTTTGAAAACAGAAAAATAATGTACATACCTATATACGATTACAAACAGACCGAACACGGCGTGGTGGGAGGGGGGATGCGGATTATTGTCCGAGACGCACATGAAATACGAAATCGAGTAGGTATAACTTGTACATTTTGAAAAACAAATATAAATCTGCGTGAAACGAGGGACCGTTTGTACTACAGTTTCGTCTGTATATACATAAAACGTTTTGATTTATAACAAAATTCTTCGGGCTCCGAGTGTCGCGAAGGCAGAGGCTACACATTATTATTATGCTACAATACCTTTATATGATGGTTAATTATTATTATTCATTTTTATTTTATTTTTTCGTATACAAATTACTATTTGAGATCGTTGTTCTCTTCTTCGGATTTTAGCTCAAATATATTAGTAAAAAATGTCTATGAACGTGAAATAAATTATTTTTATAGTTATAATTTGATTAATGTAAGTAAATGTTCAATCGCATTGTCTTCGTTAGTCGCCAACGTACAATGACTATTGTTATTGTTTACATATTAAAGGCGTGTGCTTTGTCCTTTGTGAAATATCTAGCACTCACAATAATAGATCAATTTTTTTTAAAAAAATGCTGACCAAATGAGCACTATACTATGTTATATATGTAGGTACATTAGGTGTCAAGTCGAAAATTTCACCAGGCCCTCTCAAACTGAAAAAAAAATGAAATTTCTTATGCATTTAATAGATCAAAAAGATTAAAACAATAAAGTAGAAATATCTTAAAAATGTTATCACAAACAGAAAATGACAATATTAACATTTGGTGAAAGTTTCAAGCAAGTATCTGTGGTTACTCGCTTATAAAATTACACAAAAAAAAAAACTAAATTGGTTTATCAAAAATTGGATTTTTGTAAAAATTCTTGTTTTTTCTTAATTGTTTTGTTTTTGTTTTTTTTTTTTCAGATTATTTTGAAAAGACTTTTTCAACTTTTATTAAAAGTGGTAAACCACTATTCGACAGTAAGTAAATCTACAATCTACATAAATTAACATAAAATCAATAAATACTGAATACTGATTAATCATCATTTTAAAATGAAAGAAAAACGTAATTTGACGCGCATTCAATATATTTTTAAACAGCACATAGTTTATTAAGTTTGTATTAGAGTTAATTTTGTTGTATTTAAATGAGAAAATATAATAACGATATGTAAAATATCGCTCAAAACTTTTGTAAATATTTTTTAAGTTATAAAATATATAATTATATAAAAATAAAGAAGGTATACCTTCTTTATTTTTTTTGATTTCGAAACTTTGACGGCTTTAAGTTGCAATTTGGTTTGTGGCAGTGTTTGCTTAAATATTTACAATACCTACTAGTTTTGCTGTAGTTGTGAGGAAATATTACGAGGAAGATAAATAATAAAAAGAAAAAGTATAATATTAAATTATGCATTTTTTTGTTTTAGATATTAGGATGAAGATTTTCATATAACATCTTAAAATTATTTAATTTTTCTTTGAGTCCGGACTTGGATGGGTAGTCTGATATGTCATGCTTTATTTTTCGGTTTTGTAATGGCGGCACTCGGTTAGTACCTTAGTGTATATCGAAAGGCTAACTTCGCAAAATGTACAGCATTGAGGAGGTTGTTCTTTGGTCATAAGGAATTCATTAGTTAGTCGTGTTTGTACTATTTGAAATCGGTTGGTTTATCTTTCAGGTTTTATCATTTGATATAATGTATAATTTCTTTATTTCTTCATGATTA
>NC_040879.1:16461795-16492525 GCF_003676215.2 Rhopalosiphum maidis
ATTAAATTTTTTACACGACGACAATAAGTGTGAAATAAATTTATAATTACTTTTGATATTTTATGGTCATTTATAACTTATCAAAAAATATACATTACTAAACTTCCAAGCCAGCTCATTATTTTTAAAACTTAAAACATATTTACTATAACATTAAATTATGTAAAAAAATGATATTTTCAAAAAAGTTTTAACGTTTGGAAATAACGAGTTTAGAGTGTTAAAACACTTGTGATTACCTTGTAATATATAAATTATAAAATAATTAAAAACTTAAAATGTTCTAATTTTTATTTTTATTTACATAGTATGTAATTAATAAAATATTTAAATCGTTATATATTTTAATCTTATAATAAATAATTTATCAGAAGGTATTAAAAAACATTGAAACTATTTAAATTTATTCATAGATACAAATATATTATCTACATCTTATGTCTACACTTTTGAATTTAGAATAACTACCTATGATTTAATTTTATATGCCTTAACTTTTTCTCACACATACGCTTATATTATATTATATTATATATGTATACATATGTTTTAGGCCTTTGTACACGTTTCCACTGCGTATTGTAATTGCAACCGGCAAGATGTTGAAGAACATTTGTATCCCATTCCTGCAGACCCAGAAAAAATTATTCAATGTGTCGACTGTCTTGATGAAGATCTTCTGGAATCTATAACACCAAAGTAAGTTTATATTATATAGTTTATATTATAATTGTTTGAATGAACAGTATATAAACCTTACATTTGTTGACAATATAAAAAAAAATAGTACTTATATTATTTAAGTGGTAAAAATACATATATTTCCTTACCATATTAACTGATAATAATATGTTATAATAATATTTTTCTCCTCAAATATACTTACCCACGGACTCTATATATTCAACGACTGACTATTGACAATCTTAACTAATTTACGGCTATACAGTCAATTGTCGGGAGATGTACAATAATAAACGCTTAATAAATAACGTTTTATGTCGAGACAGTCACTGCCGTGTACCTATATTGAGTGATTGTGAATAAATAGCTGAACTCCGCCGAACATAATTAATTAATATTTTCATGTAGTTTACATAGTTCATAATGGATGAAATAACAATTATGTGATATTACGTAGTAGTAAAATGTTATTTACGAGTATTTAAATCATTCGTACACGTAATAAAAAAACACGGAGTGACATTATTTTTGTTGGACATTTTCATTTAAAGAACGTTAACGATAAATAACGAGAAAAAATGAAGGAAAATAATAGAAAACAATATAAGTATGAAAGTTTAAGATAAAGATATTTATAGGTAATAAATTAATAATTATACGTCATACTATTTTAAACTTTGAAGTCCTTGATTCTATTATTATAAAAATGTCCTAAGCTCCAATATACAATAAACTGGTACAAACGTTCCAAACCTTGAAAAGAAATGTCCTAAATATGTTAGAATTATGATTTATATCAACAGTAGTAATTTAATAATTTACATAATCTAGATATATTTTAAGTTAATTTGTTATTCCAAAAATGTTTGGTTATATAGCAAATATGAATTAAATAGGTATTTTATAAATGTTATCGTCAGTCGTCTGTGTCACGAATCATGATGAAATGAGTATACATGAGTTAAATAAAATATTTAAGTAAAGTAAATTATTTTAATAGCAGTTTTACATTATCTTGCATGTTAAAGATAAATAATATTAAGTCAAGGAATGTTTAAAATATACTTAGATACATTAAGTAGGTATACAAGTATTCTAATATAATGAATAACTGTCATCGGTCATAAAATAAAATAAACATTATTAATAATTATTATTATCAGATAAATAATAAATAATCATTTATGATTTTTATTTTTTTTTAGTAAAAATATTTAACGCATATGACTTATAAAAAACAATAAGACACAAATAAACATATGACAGTTGTATTTGTTATAAAACTTACTACTTAGTTTAAGTTTAGGCTATATAATAACACAATTATCGAGGAGTAAATACAATTAAAAAATACATTCATCATATAATTAATGATTTTTATTCAAGATAATGATTAATAGCACTAGATAGCTCTTATAAAATAAATATAACTAAGCACTTAAATAGTGTAACTACTTTGATAGGACAAGTAGTTACATTATATGAGGCCCAAGACTGAAAACAATTTAGAATATTTTAATATAAAGAAACATAATAAGAAAAAGTACTTTTTTAAATCTTTTAAAATCTTGTTGCATTTTATTTTTATTAATAAACACTGGTTTGAGAAATCTAGAAACTAATAGCTGTGAAAAAGAATATTTTTAATATATAAATATAGGTACAATATTATGCATGCGTATAACACGATAAGAAACATAATGCATTTAGTTTTAGTTTCTGAGAATAATGTATTGATTTTACATGATGTGTATTTTTTTTTATAAATGAGTACACAATAAGTTGTTCATAAAATGCTTTGATTTTCAAAATAAGAGTAGTTTTGGATATTAAAATGCATCTAGTTTGTACCTTAAATACGTCAAATTTAAAAATTCCCAGTAATTATTTTTACAATTGAGAAAAACTAACAAAAATTAATGAAAAATGAGAGTTTTTACGTAAATCCGATTTTCGACAAAATTGGTTTTTTTAATATATCTCGAAAATAAATAACCACAAAATATTTATATTATGGTTTTCAAAAATAAAATTATTTTTAGCTTCATAAAAAATTTATTTTATTTTTTAAATGTCAATTAAAAATTGCCTATTAGAAATGCTTTAAAATTGAATACAAAACTTTTCATAAGTTAATCATTTCTCAGTTATGAAATATAAAAAAATTATTGACACAATATTTTTTATAAAGCATATAAAGTTAGAATTTAGACAAAATTCATAAAAATCTCGAAAATTAGTAAATTATTTTGTAGTTAAAAATTCATAATAAGTTATTTTTTTTATCTAACTTAGGAAACTTTAATACAAGATTCCTCAAATAGTTCATATTGTTAACATAAAATCTAAAAATATATAAAGATAATTATTTTTTCTAGATACCTAAGTTTGAATTTGGACGAAATTACTTATTTAAACGATAAATAACGATAGGTAATTATTTTGTTACAACTTAAAAATATTATTCGCGTGAACTTAAACTGTTATGTATTTTATATTATTATGCTTTTTACAATACGATGTATACCATTTTTGATTTCTTTAAAAACTGATTAACGATATTTACAGAAAGATGTTATTAAATTTTTTGTTATAAATTGAAATACGTAATACGGAATAAATATATCATATTATATTATTATTATTATTATTAAATAATAATAATATAATAAACACTGCAATATTTTAGAAAAATGTATCAACCTGGTAAAATACTAAAAGTAAAATAATTGACTATTAACTATATAAAAAAACATTATCACTTAGTAATATAAGCTGATGACCGTTTTCGCTCAAAATCGCAGAATCGTTTTTGTATATTATGATATATATCATTGAATTCAAATTTAACAGACCTATAATAGTGAACCACTTAAAATTTATTGTACAGCAGAGTGGTACTCACTTACCTACCTTTTTTCTCTTGGTTATTATTTCTTAAACATACCAAGTGTTCAAGTATTAAAAATAGTGTGTAGATATTAAACACTTAAATAAATAATAAGAAATAAAACGTACGTATTCAGTATTGTAGTTATTGTACAACATACATACTGGACAACTAATTGGACATTATAGGAGGCAAACCGTTTTTTATATATATTGGTATTGAGTATGATAGCTATATAAGACATTATATTGTCAAACTGACAATGTCAAATTAGAGTTTTCTTCGATGGTCGATCCAAATTAATTTTAAGTATGTTATTAAATTATAAACATCGATCAGATATGTTGGGACAAAATTATATCTCAAATCTGCAGTTAGAACGATATTGCAAACTAAAAAATCAGTTAAAGAATCTCAGAGTTTGGGGTTGACAGATAAACGATTAACTTCGTTCAATCGTTTCCTTAGCTTAAATTTCTTTAAAATGTTACAACAGTTGTCAGTCAGAGAAACTGTTATTGAAAAAAATCTATGCACAATTTTATAATTGTATTTAAGTATTTGTATTATCTAGATTTAGTTCACTATAACATACGATATGACATATTTTGAAATTTTTATTTTCGTTTAGTCGACATTTTATCAGTGATAATCATAATAATAATTTTTATGGAAAAATGTTTATATTTACTAAATGCAAAATGGGAACTTTTTTACCAGATTATTATAATTATAATTGAACTATTAACAAAGCCCCTTATGCCTAAAACGCAAGGGAATGTTAAAACTAATCAATAAAATAGTATTATACGCACATGTATATATTTTTTTTACTTATACAATTTATTAGTCAACTTTTTTTTCCTTCCCTTTCAGCGTTAACACTTTAATTGGATACATTTTTCTATAATTTCATAGTATTATAATTGTTTTCTTTTTTTCCAAAAATATATTTTAATAACACGATTATGAAACGCGGCGTTATAAATAGGCTATTTCGCTACATCACTGTCTATGGACTCATTTTTCAGACACGTCGGTGTTCAATAAACACGATATCCGATTCTATAGTAATATTTAAAATTATATAAAATTCAAAGTATGGTTTTAAGTTTTGTGGTTACTAATTTTGAACCTTATCACCACCCTATTAAATTCAAACATCGATATATTGGATAACAACATTTAAATAACTTTAAATTGTTAGTATTTTTACATTTCAATAAGCTATTTTTACTCAGTTTATTGAAAATTCTTAGATGCTTCTTTTTTACTTAATGTTAGTTTAAACAAGTATGGTAAATTTATTGCATATTTTAACAAAATGAAATGCATATTTTTATGCTGTACATACCCTAGCAATGGGTATAACACGATTGCGCCCCGATCCCTTTTTACCTGATTAAATCACAACACGATTACGTACCAAATGGTATACGATGTATAATTTAGGTGCAACATAAAATAATATATATAATTCATAATTTCTGTTGTTTTCATATTTTAGAATTTTCTATTATCAAAACAAATTATCTTCGTTGGTTTAGTTAAAAATTGTTTTTTTTCTAAATCATACTATATAATATAATATATTATAAATGATATTATAGTCAAGATTATTTTTTTACTTCTATTATATGCATCATATTAAAAATTCAAAGAGTACCATATTTTGACTATTTTTATAATTTTATTTTATCGTTTACTCGGTGTAAAGCATTGAATTAATTTATAGGTACCTAATAAAGATAATACTTTCTTAATCAGTGATATTAAAAATAAATTACAAAAGGAGCAAGAATAAAACAACTTTAAATTTGTAACGGATACTTGGGAAAAAAAATATATAAATAAATATACTAATATACTAATATATTTTTAAAGACGTCGACATTGGTGAATATTTTTGATAATCTAAATACGTTTCTCGCGAACAAAAAATTGTTTCTGTTATTGTTTTTACTTCCATCTAATTAAAAAAAATAAACACTTAACTACCAAACACTAGGCATTTATAAGTTAAAACCAATCGTAAATGTTTTTAATATATTACTTTATAAAAATATCAATATTCTCCCAATTGCTTGATGAATACTATATTTTAAATGAAAATTGAATACCTACGTGAGCATCAAAAGGATCAATAAATAGTTCTTAAGCATGCTTTTGATGTATTTCAAAATTGCGATGAAGATGTTTTATTTTCAATAAATAAATTATTAAAATATTAATTACTTTACTCATCAGTAATTCTAATTCTAAATGAACATTACTTTCATTATGATGTCTTAAAACATGATATAATCAACCATCCGTAAAACACGTTTGACTGGCCATACACTATTGAAAATTCACAAGGAATAAACGTTGATATTAAAATAGTAATTTAAAATATTTACAAAAGTAAAGTAAAATTTTCATTTGATATATGCAAACAAATAAACATTTTAATTTTTAATCAACATTTTTTTTCCATGTGTAAGTTTAACATTTAAATACATTTTAATAAATGAGTTATTTATAAAAAGTAATATACTAACATTCAGTAAACAATAAAAGAAAAATTTTAAGTATTATATTTTATCTTGTTCTTATTTAATTATGATAATAATTATTTATTTGAGTTTGCTGTATGAAACAAGAACGCGACGATTTGACCTTAAACCTTGAAAACAGACTGCCTACCTACATATAATAGTTTGGTTTTTATAATATATAAGGCATAGGTATTTATTGATTCAAAAACAAGATATACACATCGGTTATCTTTATCCTGGTTTCGATCAGTGGTATGTTTAAAAAAATGATATAGGGGCAAGAAGGCATTTATTATAGATCTCAAGTTTAAATAAGATATTGATAACAAAATGGTTAGTTATTAAATATATTTAAAACACAAAAGATAATAAATATTATATACCAAACATGTTTTCCTTTAATAATATATAAATATAAATTCCAATTTATGGATTTTTTAAGTTTATTTAAGAACTACTTCATTTATATATATTTTATATTATTTAAGGAGTGTCTTTTGACACAAATATTTATTTTCAAATGAAAACCAACATACTTAAACTGTACATTTTTTAGTAAATAATAATTTTGGAAATAAGCATAACAGTCTTTAAAAATTGTTTCATAAAATTATCGACTAGTTTTATTGAATCTATTATTTCTTAAATTCTGAAAAATTTTTACTAACTATAAAAGTTTAATAAGCCTACTAGTATTTTAATATATTTCAAATTATCTATTTTAGTTTATGAAATTAAATAACTCAAGAATTACTCAATGTTTTCAAAAAAGATACAGGATTAACGATTTAATAGAAACAAGGTAAATTTCATTTGAAATAAAAAAAAAAAGAAATGATACAGGACACTCCTTAAATATTGTAAAATCTAAATACATATTTGAAAATATATACTTTATAAGATATATTGAAATTCCAATATAGGAATTTAATTAATTCTTTATCAAGTGAAAACATTAGGATAATCATGATTAACGAATCATCCTGTATATAATGTAAGTAGAATTTATATTTTTATATTCTATGTTTTATTTATAGTTAAATACTTAAATATATTAATAATTAATTATTAAATTAAAAATTATCTTCTCAAACACAGAACCTAAAATTAATATTAAATCAAATTCATTATTAAATACACGAACATACTATATATTTTTAATATGTACCTACCTGTATAATGAACCTTTTTTTATTTAATAAATCATTTTATATTTGAATTACTTCATTATCCAAACAATATCTCGCTATTACGTATTTGCCCATCATACATTATTGTAACATAATAACAATCTGCGTTAAAGTCCACAGGGCACTACATACAATTATTTAATTCTTATAATTAGGCTTTTTTTATACAGTTTTAAAAATAAAAACGAAGTATACATTCATTCAACTTAAAACACTAATAAGTAAAAATAATGAGTTGAAGATAAAATTAATGAAATTGCTAATGAAATCATGAGACCGAAATTTTACTCGTACAGATGGACGATGGTTAAGATATAAATTCTAATTAAACCTAGTAAAATATAGCTATAATATATATCTATGGTATTACCGCTATTGAATATTAGTTGATATGTCTTTAGGCTATCGTTTAGAGATTTGTGTATACCTACATAATTTTAGGTTATAAATTTCAATATCATTAATTATGGTGATAAAAGTCGAAACGATAAAATCGTGAATCAATATGATAAAGGTACACTGTTACCTCACACTAACACTAATACTCACAATGTTTGAATTAATAAATAAAGCTGCGAAATTGAGTAAATTTATTTATTATAACTCAGTTAAATAATATACTTTGTGTGAATTTAGATACGTATAGGCGTGCATCAGGGAGGGTTTAGTTTCTATGGTAGTCCACTGGACATGTTTATGATGGGATTAACATCAGCGATTGGGTTCAAAGATATTTTTGACATTTTAATACAATACCAAATTACAAGTATATTAGAAATATACATACCTACACTAAAGAACAATTTATATGTAGTATAATTATTATGAGCATTAAATGTATTGTTGTACGGGGGTGTAGCGTACGTTAAGTATTGCAAGCACTGCTTACGCCAAAAAAAAAGAAAAAATTGTTTTAAAAAAATTCAAGTCTTGTTTAAATTAACAATTTAATAAAAATTATCAGTTATTTTTAGAACATGTACTATGTTTGATGGTTACACAATGCTACAATAGATCGTACGGGCCGCCGTGTCGCCACTCATCGGACATTGTTGATACCCACAATAATTGTGGGTGATTTATTTTCGTAATGCTTTATTATACTTAACGCGGCGTAATATAAATTGAAACTGCTTTTATGCGAGACTGTTAAAATTGCATAGGAAAAGCATCATAGGAAGAAGCATGAATCATTACGCACAGTTCATAAACATTTTCAATTTTTAGATTAAGTAAATGTTGATGCTGTTCTTTCAAACACAGGACAACTTGAAACAAGTAATTATATTATTTTTTGCCTCCACATATTGGTTGTTGTGCGCATAGCTTAAATTTAATTGCAGCTATTATTTCTTCTATTGAAGATAATAAATACAACAAAATATCTGAATCCAAATTTCAAAAATTAATTAGATTTTTGGAATCTATCTTAAAGAGTACAGTTACAGCTGATAAAGTCTTAGGTAAATATGTGGCTGTAAATTTTTAGATCCTTTAGTGTCCAGGTGAAATTCACTATTCCATCATCTGATGACCAAAATAATTTTGACAAACAAAACTGAAATAGTTAAAATATTTGAAGAATTGAGATTAACAAAACAAATAAAAATGACTTAACTTTTTTAGGAGAGGTTTGCATGGTGATGGAACTTTTAGTCATTTATCTCAACAATATACAGTGTTAAACATGGTTTTATTGGGTTATGATGCACCTATTATTGAAGTATTACGCCGCACTAGATAATTTATAATACTGTATTATGTCTTAAAATAATTTATAGTCTAGAAAAAAAGGTTTAACTATTTATGTATAGTAAACTGCTTTAAAAAGTCTGGTAAGGTTCTCATAACCACCACCATGAACAACGAATCCCTTGAACTCGATTTACCCAATGTACCATTAGATGTTTCAGGATCCCAAATAGATACAGAAACCTTTAATGAGTGACTAACTATAAATTAGGACTTGATTGAGTATTGGAAAAATTTATAAGATTTAATTAATAAATTGATTTATTATATTATGGTATCTCTATGTTAAGTTTGTAATAAAGTAATAGTATTAATTTTTTTTATAATTAAAATTAAAATGAAATTATTTATATATTCATTTTTATGATAATACAATAATGAAAACAGTCGTCTATAATAACTCAAAAATATGTTTATTGTTTAAGCATTTTAAACATAAAACTGAAAATATCAAAGTATCTAAATATAAACTTTTAGATTCTGAGCGGAGCAATAAATGTATTGATTTTATTATGGTGTGTTATTTTTATTATTACATGCTGTCAATAAAACTTTTCGCTTTTCAAAAATAATATTTTGGTTATCGAAATGATTCTTGTTTGTACTTTTGAGAGGTCAAATTCAAAAATTCCCAATACTTATATTTATAGTTGAGAAGAACAAATAACAAATAAAGGAAAAATGGGAATTTTTACGCAAATCCAATTTTTAAAAAAAATTGATTATTTTTGTTTTTAATTTCTAAAACCAATAATTATAGACATTTGAATTTTTTACAGAATGTTTATGTTATTATTTTTTATTCATAATAAAATCAAATTATTTCAAACTATTTATAGGTATGAGACTTTTTTTATTTTTATTTCTTTATAAACTACAATTGAATAAAAAGCTTCTCATAAGTTATTCATTTCTCAGTTACAAAATATCAAAAATCTATAGTCACAATATTTTTTTATAATTGTTTAAGTTAGAGTTTTTACAAAATTGATAAAAGTCATGAAAAATAATAAATTATTTTGTAGTTAAAATTTCATTAAAATTTTTGTTATAGTATCTCAGATTTAAAAATGTAATACAAGGTTCGTTATTAGTTGGTCGATCTATACGTGAAAAAAAATTCTACCGGAAAGTCAAATTAATTTTTTATGAGCATTTCAAGTTTAAATATTTACAACATTCGATGTTTACCCATAAAACAATTATTTCTCTTCAAACAATTTATTTGCAAAACTTTCGTCAAGTTCTTCAGGTGTAATGAATGTAATAGTATTATTGAAACATTATTATTAAAATCGTAGTTTAGTTTTAGATCTGATAATTGTAAATATCATAACTAAAGGGAAACCTAGATCCAACATTTTACGACTTAATACATTTAATGAACAAACTCAATCCAAAATTAAGTGGATATCTTTCAACATCTACTGTTTTTATGGGCGCTTTCGAGGTATAAATGATCTAAAACAAACAATTTCTAATATTTTATTAAAAACTATCAAAAACGAAATTGAGCATACAGATTTTGTTTCTGTATTCATGAATAAAACAACGGACACCATGTCCAAATCTCAATTATCTATAAATTTATGATACATATGACTAATGGAGGTAGAAGAAAGATTTTTAGGATTTGTAGATTTAAATCACGATCTCTCTGATAACTGTTTAGCTGAATATGTTTTTTGTTTATTACATTAATATAACTGCAAAGATAAATAAGTTCCACAAACTTATTACAGAGCTGCCGTCATGTCAGGACAACATCATGATTTACAAACATTATAATTCGCTCAAAATGTAAAGATGCAATATTTGTTCATTGTTATACTAAGATACTAAATTTAATATTGATTATATGAAATAATGTAAAATATTTTTCACAACTATATCTAGAATTTCATCATTTTTTCCAAATTAACAAAAATAATTAATGCATTTGATATAGAATTGACTTATATATAGGGATTTCAGTCTGTGACTCCAACACGGTGAAATTAAAATAGTTAACTCATTGAAATGATGTTTGAGTACAGAAAAGTATATATTCGATTGTAGAAAATAGACACGGTATAATGAAAAGATATCGTGTGCAACAGAATCTTAACAAACAATTTAAGATTTTGATTTCAACTTTTTTCTTTTAATATTTGAAAATATTTTACATCAAGCAACAATACTTTTTAATAAAATACAAACAAAAATGTTTGATGTAAATAATAGCAATAAAAAAAAATTAATTTTTAAATTTTTAAAAAATATAAGAACAGATTTTAAATGCTTTTACTTAAAATAGGAACAGTAATTATAAATATATATATATATATAAGATTGAAAAGGCAAAGAGTGAAGTATTATTAGTACATAGAAAAACAAATTACCGAAGACTATTTTGAAATCATCGACGTATTAATTCCAAAAATTAATGAAATAAGTTGCAGAAATAATTCAACTGAATTGTTTTTTTATAAAAGTTTTTTCAAAATTTGAATGGTATGTCATAAAATTTCTTACAAATGCAACGAACTCGTTTAAAGATATAAATATGGTGAACATTCTGATTTTGCAATTGTACCTCATATTTCGTACTCATTAAATTAATTTCATATAATAATCAATCATGAACTGTGGATGTATCTCAAATTTAATAACAATCAGATAGCTTATCAAAAGTTACAAAATTAGATCAATAACAATTTCAGCAATAAGTGTAAGCACTGAACGCTGATTTTCTTGTTGAAAAAAAAAGGATACTTCTATGATTGTTTATTCTATCAATTAAGAAACGATCTTTGACTACAATTCAAAACAAAAATTAATTTTACAATGATGTAATTATCGATTTCACAAAAAAAAAAAAAAGAAATGATTTAATATACAAATAAAATATTTTTTTTTTATTTATTATTATGTATATTTTATGTAGTGGTGAAAGTAGTTAATATGAACCACTATATTTACTCACTCAAAACAGTGGCGCCTTTAATTTTGTAAGAGTTATTTATATAAAAAAAAATAAAACAGTATTGCATAATTGAAGTTATCTTTTTAGATAGTGAACATTTAGTTATTATCTAAAAAATTAATTCTCATATTTTCTTTTCCGCTTTTCTTTTTTCTTTATAATTTTTCAATATTTGTACAATCAACCAAGTTACTGAAGTGGGGATACTGTGAACTTGTAAATTACTTCGCATAATTATTCAAATATTTTAATTTCATTTTTATTTGAAGAAATAAAACCACTGAGGTTTAATTATGTTTATTATATGTGTATATTTACATTTAATATTTATAACTAATTGACTATTATTATAAATTGTTATTTATTTTAATAATAATCTAATTTAAACGATGTGCATAATGTTTTAGTTTCCAAATGTATGATATTTAGACTGATATATTATGTAGATAGAAATTTGATATTGAAATTTGGAATACATGTATTATAAATTCGTTTATAATTGATGTTACATTTTTAAAATTCTAAACTCAAAACAAATAAATAATTATTATTTTCATAAAATATAGAGCATTGTTATTGTATTAAAATGTACCAGTAAAATGAAACATTGGTTTTGTTTTTCAGGATTATCAAAGGATGGCCAAACACATACACGTTCACGAAAGCATTAGCGGAAAAGATGTTATTACAACTAGGCGATGGATTACCCATAGTAATCGTCAGACCATCAATAGGTAATTTTCAGTTGAAATTAGTGCAGATAATTGTAATAGATTACATATTGTACATAATAAGAGTTTGTACTAATAAAATACATCACCTATTTCAATCACGCATTGCACTTAATTATTTATTTCTATTTTTTTTATTTATTGCATTGTTTTTGTTTTTTTTTTTTTTTTGTACAAACACAGTTACGGCATCGTGGAGAGAACCGATATTAGGATGGGTAGACAATTTAAATGGACCGACGGGCCTGTTAGCTGGCGCCGGCAAAGGGGTTCTGAGAACACTGCTATGTCATAAGGACTTGATTGCTGACCTGGTCCCAGTAGATATATGTATCAACTTATTAATATCGGCTGCCTGGTACACGGCCATCAATAGGTAACATATTTTACTATGACATCATCGGCTTTAGTTTTCGTAAACGTGAAATACGAAATAAATTTATTGACAGTAAATAAACCAACGACGTGATTTGCATGTATTCAAGTTAATGGATTATTCTAATAACTATAATATCTTTACAGTTGTTCGTTGTATAAATCCTTAAAGTAAAAAGGTATTACAATTAAATTATATATATCTTAATATTGAATACCTATACAAAATCCAATGTAAATTTAGATAAATACAAATACAATTATGTAGACTACGACTGTCAATTGTATAATTATATTGAATTTCATTTCATTTAAATCTTGAAATGTATAGTTTATTTTGACACGCATATCTTTGTTTCTAATCGAAGTAAGGAATTATTGGTTTATGCGGTCTTATTTTTTAATTTACTTTTGGTATCTTTGTCTGTATATAGTTTTGTTGGGTACAATAATGGGTGTTAAGAAAAATATCATGTACCGTCTTTAAAAATCAGAATTTGAGCCAATACATATTTTTTGGTTTTCTCATTAATTTTTTTTACAGAAAAAATGTTAACGTTAATCAGTTATAAAGAAATATCTCAACTATAGTTTTTTAAACAAGCTCGGCTCAGAATTATTTTTAGAATGTAAAGATTTGTTTTTTTATCTCAAATTTAATATAACTGCACAACACTATCCAACGCCAAAATCATTAAATTGGGATTAGTGTCCCAACACCTTTGGTACCACTTATACTTAGCACCATTTCACTCTGATTTAAATTTCTGCATTATTAAATGTTTAATGATTGATTTTTATTTCCATGATTTATCATTTAATTAATTATTTAAGTAATCACTTTGAGTGGTTGATATTTTATCCTTAAACAGTAGTTTACCTCTTTGCATCCTTCGTATGGATCTCTGCATCCGTATTTCTCATACGCATTACTGAAATGACCAGTAAAATTGATTATCTCAAGCTCAAGTAATAAAATATGTTACTGATATTTTAAAATCACAATACTTAGATATATGCGATGTATAGTATAATAATATACATAATACATATGCTATATTATATTGTATATCGTATATGGTTATAAATATAAGCCTCTTAGAAATATTCTTCAATATTAACCAACTATTTTTTTTTTTATTTAAGGCATAAAATGCTTATTGCATTTAGCTATATGATTAAATATAGTTTTAGTAGTTACAATAACATAAGCATAACATAGAAAGGTGAAAAATTATCTTTGCTACAAATTATGGCAATTTATTTCAACGAAAATATTAAACAAATTTTGTATCTTCTTTAATAATAACCTTTAAGCTTATCTATAAATAATATATTATTAGGTATTTAATTACGCACTTTAGTCAAAGTTATACAACTGTTTTGAATGTAACTTAATTAAATGGAGTTTTCATATTACAAAAGCTTAGACACTTCCCTATAGTCTAATACTAAGGTTCTATCGAAATAATAAATAATATACCTAGGAAGCTAAAAAAATGTATTTTATCCATAGTTTATACAACCGTTCGTTTAATATTCGTATTTTACAAATAAATCACCAACCGTGTTTAATATTAACCACCATATTCCAATGTTTTTATTGCCTAAATTTATTTTAGTTATTATTATCTTGTAATATCTTCTTTATTCTTTTAAACGTAAATATTTTATACTAGAAAAAAAAATAGAACTTATTTGTCAGCCCATTTTAAAAGTGATGATATTTGACTGTCTCAATGAGTCTGGTGTATTACTTGAGCAACTTGTGCCTGACATAAAATCAGTGATCATATTAAAATTTAATGCATTCCCTACTATTTAAAAAAAAATGTGATCAACCTACTCTTACTTTACCATTTACATGTATATGTGATAGACGTACTAGAAAAAGAGAAAATCAATTCACGCCACTTTCATTTAAATCAAGCACACTGGTATGTGTAAATCAAAATATGACCCTAACTTTTTAAAAATCCAAAGTGAATATTTATTTGGTTTAAATTATAATTTTATTGATTGATTTTATTCAAGTATTTGAAAATAATATTAATGATAAGAGTGTCCAATGTGATTTAGGCAGTGTAAGTGTTGATCAATATTTAATGAAACTAATAAGAAATAGTCATTTGAATAATGTGAAAATATTAATGAAGAAGATAGTGATGAAATTAATACATATATTGAAGATAAAGATTTAATTTCAAAAGCATACATTAACAACGATAACAACGATATATGTTTTAGAATTGTTTGGGTAAATATTTTATGTTTATTTTAATATTTCCAAGAATATTTAATAAGAGATGTACCTATAGAAAATTATGTTATGGTGAATTTTAGTCTGTTACTAAAATTTGCGAAGAGGATACATTGTTAAATGGACTTCTCAGAAAATCCGGATTCACACACGTGGTTAAATTGATCCAATATGATCACACTGTATTTACTATTATCACATAATTTTTATATCAGCCATCAGATAGTATTATTATTTACCAAAAAAATATTATTTTATCCTCAACTTCAATATTAACGATTTATATTAATAATTAATTATATTAGTTGTTATGTGATATTATTATTCAAAAGACTGTCATGAAATAGCTGTGAAAATATACCACCTTAATATTTTTTTACAGACAGATTGAAGAAAATAAATATATAATAATCATGATCTATCTAATTATAAATATTGATTAGGTACATTATTTTTTAGTTAATATTACATTAAGTAAATTGTGTATTACTTTAAAAAAGTAAAATAAAGAAGTTATGTAATATTTTGTTGTAAGGAATAAAAAGGAAAAGAATTCCAGTAACATTAGTTTTATTAGTTTTACCAAAGATAAGATTTTATTTTGTCATTATAATATTTGTATGCCAATTGTTTTTTTATACCTAACTCATTTTAAAACTTAAGTTATCTATTTTAATTTATTTATTTTAGCATTGATTAATCATAAAAATAAAAATAATTTTTATCAGCCATGATCAATTTAAAAAAATTAATTAAAAAAATTAATTACTTATGATTTTGAACTTTTTTTTTTTTTAGATTACACAATAATCTGTTAACAAAAAATCAAGAAATTATTTCTTTTTATTATTTGTATGTCATAATCATATATTTTTAAGCTATTGACAATTATCTTAATTAAGGTATCATAAATACATTGACATCAAACATTTTACAATCTTTATTGAAAATAATTTATACACCTAATTATTAGGGTAAATTTTTAATTGATTTTTTTGAAACCAGCATATAATTCATCCTTTTCTAGATGGTTGTGTTTTATTTTTTTACTATAGAGGAAGGAATAATAACTATCATGCCTACAATTAAATAAACCTTATTATTATAATAAAATTTAACTACTTGGTCTAATATAAGGTGACAGGTATTATGTTCTTTATAACCAGTGGCGAAGCGTCATAGGAGAAAATGAGACAACGTCTATCCACTAAGAAATTAGAACACAGGAAAAATAATTTTTTTTTATAAAATATTCACAAATTTTAACGTCATTTATATTATAAAAATGATACATGTTTTAATATTTGTTAAAATTGGTTTTTCGTTGTACGGTTATATGGTCTTTAAGAATTATTAAAATAGATTAGATGCGCGCGATACGACCACGCGAGTTATTCCAAATATTGTATTATATCAAAAAGACGTTGCGATACAATGTCTCCCAATTATGGGTGCGTGGGTATAGGGGGGATTTTAATGTAAGTGGGGTTTACTATCTTCGCTATGAGACACGTCTCGCTATTCGGATTTCCTCAATTATTGACATCTCCATCGCGTTGTTACGCCATCGTCCCCTGCAAATCGCTATTACTGATAGCCGATAGGTACCTACGTGTTTCTTAATATTGTTGTTTTTATATTGTAGTTTGTCCTCATGGCTGATGATATAATTTATGTGTTATGTCATTTTGAACGATGGAATTATTAATTACTCATACGAAAAAAAAATGTATTATCGAATAGGTAAAATAAAAAGGGAGGAATCCAAACGTATTAGTGTCATTTTATTCAATGTCACTCCAACTAAAAACTTAAGCTTCGCCACTGTTTATGACTATGAAAAGTTAATTATGTTTTGAATAAATACATTTTAATTTAAACATACCTTTTTCCAACGATGTCTATGAATTAATCCAATGAATAAATTGAACATAAAAAATGTATTGCCATATTTAATTTGGTTTATCTAATGTGCTCAAATGCTTTTTTCTTTAATTTATTTTTCGTTTTCGAAATCATCTGTTGACGAGTATCTAATATTCAATAGTTTTTCAACTATAATATAACCACTTATAAAACGAAGAAAATATAAATTAATTTATAAAATAAATATGACCGTTTCATATAAATTATTTCAACACTTTTAAAAACTTCGTTACAAAATCGACGTACAGATTATTATTACTACATTTATTATTCTCTATCCAATTGATTTTGAACTGGATATTTTTCTCATTAATTCGATTATGTTACAGTTAGCCAACTATCACTAAAAAATAAAATTATTTCGTGATTATTCTAAAATGAATATGTGAATCCACATGGCCATATTTATTATGTACTACATCACAAATAGCTCTATTTTCATTTAAACAATTTAGATGTGTTTCTCTAATGGTGATAACAATTTCAGTATCAAACAGCATGAAAAAAATATTACAATGTTTCCTAATTGCAGACTAAGTAATAAAAACTATGTGAGTTGCGGACGAAATCTAAAAAGATGACATACGAATTGCAGACAAATTTCCAATCATTATATTCAATATAAATATTGCAAACATTGAACAATTTGTATTAAAAATGGACGATTTGCGAAAAAAATATCTTTGGGTGGGGGGGGGAAGTTAAACCCTCCATCCACTAGGTACGGCCTTATACCCAGCTACTCTATTAATGACTATTTATTAGTATTATGATTGTGACAGTGCTTTTGAGTTCTAATTACTGAAAAACAAATTTTTCCTGTGTTCGCAACTGTCTTTTGATTTGAATTTTTTTTAACTCTTAGGTTAATTTTTACAAAATAAATACTATTAAACTTAGATAATTTTATTTATAATCTTTTTATAATATAATATATATATTTTCAATATTTACGAATTATTTGACTTTTTGCAGACCAAAGGGAATAGACATCTATCATTGCACGTCGGGCACAACGAATCCAATTTACTGGAAAGACATCGAACGGTTAGGCCACGAGTTCATATTAGAGAATCCATTTAGTGACATTTTGTGGTACCCGGGTGGCAGTTTCAAAAGCAACAGAGTCGTCAACTATTTGTGTGTAGCCGCTTTTCAAATGGCACCTGCCTACATCATTGATGCGCTCGCCAAAATTACCGGTAGACAACCGAGGTAAGATTTCACAAATAAGTATAATGATATTGCATATTTACATAGATTACTATTGCAGATTAAAGAGACAATTTAACTGGGACAAACGCTTGTTTTTTTATTACCTATACGACTATACAACATTATACATTTTTTTTTCATTTAATATTAAGAAAATCAACACATATTATTGAATCATTATTTAATCAACACAAATTAAATATTCTTAATTACAATTTTAATTTACCTAGCTCTTTTAAGGTTTATCTTGTGTAAGGGATGGGAAATTATTAGGTATATTATTAGGTACTAAATATTAAAATAATAAGATAATATAAATAAATATATGAATATAATATAAACTTGATATAATATGACATCTAAAAAATAAATAAGCAAAGAAAAGAAAAATAGGAATTTTAACATAAACTACAGGTGTTCCTATCCAATTCTAGAAATAAATATTTATATACTACACATTTAACATTCATAAATGTAGGTTAATAGTGAACTATAGTAATACTATATAGTAACTATATAGCTTATAAATAAAATACTGTAATACTGACTTATTTCCTTTAAAAAGAAAATAAAAAGAAATATTTATTGGTTGTAAATGATAAAAGCTATTATTCCATGTAATAGAATTTGATAAAATATCATTAACGCTTAACAGTAAAGTACAAGGGCTTCGCTTCGTTTGACATCAATATGTGTCAAATTCACGTATTTTAGCATCAATGAAGGAATATTTGCTTGGTAGTTAGTATAGGTAGCTCGACCGTGAATGACCTTTTTATATTGTTAGTAGGTTAACAAGTAAAAATTGAAAAGCAGATGTTAATTTTAAAATTTTTGAACTGAGGAAATTTTAGTTAGATACTATACATGTTTATTTCAAGTAAGCAACAAATAAAAAGATTTTTATTTTATTAAATTGTTAACTCAAGTATCAGAAATATATACAGGTTGGCGGGTCACCAAGTTTTCCCAATCCATGTGTTAGCATTAAATGTAATCACGGTTTTGCATAATATTAAACATTAATACATTATTTACCATTTACCCTTAAGTCCTTGGTTCTTACTAGTTTAAGTTATATTTATATATAATATAATTAATTATTGAACAATTCAATATCGAGTCATAAAAAAAATGTATAATAATATTAGTTTAATAATAATTAGGTATTACGAAAAAAACTTGAATTAAAAATATGTATGCGGTGAATCATAAATAGAATAATCTTAATCTATATGAAAAAAATATAAAAGACACAATATTATGTAACATAGCTCATCAAATCATAATAACTATAGATAAATAATTAAATAAATAATTAATTATTGAGCTGAACTATTAACTTTTAGTGGAAATTCGTTTGATGTAGAGAGAGGGGTGTTCTGCATCTACATAGATCATTTATTGGCAATGTCATTAAGATATACGCGATACAACAAATCATAATAATATATTTTCAATAACAAGTATATCTGGTTCCTTAACTGTCAATTACACATATCAATATGATCAATAGATATTTATAAAATGAGCATAGCGTGCAATGTACGCTGTAGAGTAGGTCAACTCACCTGCCAGTCCGCGGACGCCAGGGTACATAATTTAAAAAAAATTCTTGTCTTATGACATGGACAAACAATAAGCATATTCTTCTACATAGGATTTATCCAGAGTCAGTTACAGATTAGAGTTTCGGAAATCCTGGTTGGAAACAACTAATATGAGGGACTCTTAAAAAAATTACTATTTATTAGTAATTTGAATATTTGATACCTATATTAGTTGTATGATTATATTGGGTTATTTGATAAAAGTGAGGGTCCTAAAACAAACTCTATACCCAATGGCATAATTTGAGAAACAAATATCAAGGGTTGTAAAAATTACTCAGGATGCTCAAAACCCGTAGGGACTTTGCCCCCACACCCCCAACATTATAAAAACAAACAATGTCTTAATATATTATATTAATATAAAATACATTTAAATCTATATAATTCTTCTTTTATATAGATACATGTTATTAGAAACCATATAATATTTTAGATTTTTATAATTAGTATATAGTATACAAACATTAATTTTATTTAAGTTTTAAATCACACAATCTTTTTATAATTATAATATAATAAATAATATCAATCGTTTATAATTTTAAAATTGTAGGCTATAGCAGTCTCATTATTATTATCTATTTCAATGTATTAATAGTAATGTACATTTACCTTAATTTTTATTTAATTTATTTTAGTGAATTGTAATCAATTATATTATTTTCATTGTTTGAGTATTGATAATATTTAATCTCAATTTTCTCATTCTTCAACATTTTATATTTGATAATTAATTAAGAGGTCGTAGTACCCGTATGTGTTATCTCAGTCTTACACACTCACGACATCGCAAATATTCGTTCACTAATTTCAGTATTGTACTGTTAGTTTTGATAAAAGAGTGAACTGACCTATTATAAAATGTAAAGGTAAGATTATCGTCTATAACCCCACGTAGCTTTTTATTGATATTATTATATTTAAGTAAGTTAAGATCATTTTAAAATTCCCTGGATAATAATAGGTCAGAGACAACACATCCGGGCATTACGTCCTCTTAACTAAATAATTACTTACTTATTTTACTTATTTTTTACAATATAGCGATTAACCATAAATATGAAAATTTCAGGGATTGCAAAAGTATTATTTTGCAACCCCTAAATTATATTTGGGATTGCAAGTACGACCAATTGTGCCCCCCCCCCAATTACGCCACTGTCTACCACCATTAAAACCAGTACTACCCAAGGTTTGATAGATATATCATAATATCATTTAACCGAATATAAATTACAAGGTTCTTGAATTTTGGATATCTAGTCACTATTCTTAACATAGCTATATTTTCTCAGAGTGGCTCCAGACTCCAGGAGTTGCATACAAATATTTTTACTCCTACATAGATTTTGTACATAAAGCTCTAAAAATAATCAACAATTTCTTAAAAAAAATACTTTATGACTAGAATAATGAAAAAATTATTTAAAATTTAATTTAGGATCCTGAGTGAAGCAATGAACGTACTAAGTTAATAATTTCACAAGGTTTCACAAGGCGTGTTTTATATTTTTGTGTCCAAAACATTAGATTATCGATTTTAGACTTTTAGAGTGATTTTTGGTAAACAATTTGATTTAGTACCACTGTCGGGGGGGGGGGGGGTAAAAATTAAACAAATGTTCAGTATTTTTCAAAATAACAAAGAATTACAACAAAATAACAAACCACTTTTCTGTACAGTAGAAGTCGAAGATAATTCGTCATTGAGTAAATCACAAACTGTAATGTATGTGGTAAAATATTTTTGGAATTACGATCAACCTTTTTTTAATTTCAGCAATAACAATTTCTGATATTAAATCGATTGTTTAGATGTAACTTTCTTTTCATACAATTTTGATAAAAATATTAATGAAAATCGTATTAATATACGAATTATACAGCAATAACTAATATTAGTACGAGCGAAAATACCAATTACGTTTATTCATTTTATATTTTTCACATTACTTTATACTTTAATACTTAGATAAGTAAACTAAATTTAATGTACATAGATCATAATAAATAATTATTAATTGATTTGTTTGTGCGTACACATGCAGGTTGATTCGAATCCATAAAAGGCTACAGAAAGCGGTATCGTGTCTAGAGTTCTTCACCACGCACGAATGGAACTTCAAGAACACAAACGTGCAGAAGCTGTTTACCGAACTTGACCCCAATGACCAAAAGACGTTTTACTTTGATGTATCGCAACTGGAGTGGCGGAGCTACATCGAGTCGTACATATGGGGTACCAGGCAGTTTGTGCTTAAAGACCACCCAAGCACAGTTCCCAATGCCAAATTACGATTGAGACGGTATGTTTAGTTCGGAGTTTTAGTTTTATTTATACTTAAGAGTATTACTTGACTGATTTTATGAAATGTTTTGACGACTTTGTATAAATGAACTATTTGCATTACTGGGATTACTGGAGACCCCTTTTTTATAACTTTAAACGCATTTGAGGACAATTTTTGAAAAAAAATAAACTTTTTTTATTAAATTGTTTACTTGAATTTTCCATATTCTATAGCCTCCTCCTAAATTTTAATTGTACTTTTATAAATACTTACGCCAGTCGACATTTTCAAATAATGTTGTGACATTTTTTAACGTTATTATTGTTTTATTCGATTACACAATATTTCCGATGTAATTCTAATTGTTACTATTGTTTTGTAAGATTAGTGAATTGAATTTTCTAAACCATAAGTGTGGCAACAAGGGTTTTGTAAACTATAAATATTCGTACGACGTTCGTAAAACCGATCACTCAATATATTATTGATATAATTTTTAAACTTTTTTAATGAATGATTGATACTGACACTGATTGAGGTTTGATATAGCTTATGTTAATATTTTGAAAATATTACCAGTTTTATATACATACAATTTTTAATTTTACGCCGTCTTGTGATTTTTTCAATTGCTATTGGAAAATAATAAAAAAAAAAATCTCTTTAAATCACAGTGTTGTTTTTTTTAATCCATAAAAATTTATTGAGTGCTTTTACTAACCCCATGCCTAAAAAATACATTACAAAATGTATTGGGTAGCTCTTTTGATCCATTAGGAATTTAAAGCTGTGTTAACAGCTTGAATATTAACGATTAAAACGGTATATTAAATGAATGTGAAGGTCAAAGACGACTACTTAATCTAAAAATCTAACCTCTTAGACACACATATTTAATCAGTTTTTTTCATTGTTTCAGAATGTACTATCTACACCGGACTAGCCAAATGTTGTGTGTCGTGCTGGCAATCAGATACATATTACTAGGCAACAAGTCTATCCGGCGGTTTTGGTATTCGGCTCTGTGTTTCCTAATAAAATGTATCAGTAACGCTACTTCTTCTCTGCGTCTGCTGTAAGCCGCAGACTCGCATTCAATAGAATAATATTATACTTTCATTAATATTTTATACACAGCGGTGTCCGCCATACGACAGTGCAATGATCGTATAATATAATGTAACACGCATTATACATTTCTATATTAAAATATTACATTATTTAGGTATATTTTTAGACGATTGCGTATTGCTCGACGAACTTAATTCAATCAATGGTATAGGTTATCATTATAATATATCATCAAGTATATCAACCGGCCATAAATATTATATTATACTAATTTGTCTCATTCTGATTATAATTTCCCCTATTCCGTTATACTTTGTAAGATAGTAATCAGTTACATTCTTATTTATTATTTTTTCCGCGTCTCTAACAAATCATACTATATTATTAAACCTAAGCCCATATGACAAGTTCATTATGTATGTTTTTTTTAATTATTATTATTATTATTATTATTATTATTATTAATATTCTATACTATATACATATTATACACCTTACGGCTTCTGCCAATGTAAGGCCGTTTTAAAACTAAAAATTACTTACTTGCATTACATATTTAAATGTAATATACATTGAAAGACATTATTATATAATTAATTGTATGTCACACTTAATCATCTGCTTTAGAAATAACAAATACTGTACCTAATGTACCTATATATACCAAAATGATAATGATCGTTGATCGGTAGTTTGAAACTAATTTCAATGATTCGTTTGATGAGGCTAAGAATGATACCCCCGTTTAATAACATATACCTATCATGAAAATTATTATTTTTCCATTGATTTAATATTGTTTAATACGTTAACTATAGTGGTTATTATTGATAGTACGTGATATATTGTAATACAATTTTATATTTGTGCTTTGAATTGCATTGCGATAATATTAATTTATATTCAATTGTTTGTACACTTTGTTAACTATGTATTTGATTCCATTGTTAGACAATAATTTCCATTTTATACGAAGATTATTATATTATTATTATTATTATTATTATTATTTTAGCCATTTCGATAATTAGGATTGTATAATAATACTGATACAACGTTGTAAAATAGTCTAAAATGCCTACTTGGTATCCTACAAATATTCTATTCTTAATTAATAAAATAATTTACATATTTATTTATTACGCACATAAGCACTTATAAAGACAGAATGTCATTGTAATCAATCCACAAAGACATTAATATATAATTGTAATATGACATAAAAAGTGTAAAGATTCACAGCATGTTAAGTAGGTACACATAAATGTACCTACTCACACCAATGAATAAATGAAATGCACCGGAAATAGGCACAAACATATTTTGGCTGCATCCGAATAATTGGTTCCCGTACCTAAAAATTAACATCCTAATTGATTCCCGATATTTTCCAACAATTATAAAATGTGACATAATAATTTGAAAAATTCAAAAACAATTTTCATTTTATTGATATTTAAAATTAAAGAAATGAATAAATGTCAACAACATGGCGTTTCTAAATAAGTACCTTAGTATAAAAAATAATTTATTTTTATTTTTACTTAGTCAGTATTTTTTTTTAATTGTATATGTTTTTATTTTTATTTTTATTAATTATTAATTATTATATTATAATATTAATAATTATTAATAAGCGATTTATAATGACATTACATAATATTATATAACCTGTTTTAAAAAATAATTTAAATTAAAGAATAACAGGTAATATTAAAACGGTGTTAGAAAATTGAAAATAAAATTAATCTGGATTATAAATATGATAACTCTTCATAACAACCCGGGAACCAATTAGGATTTACCAAAACATTTTTTTTCTTATTTTTACTAGTCACCTATATCTTACCTATTGATTCAGTAAGTACCTATCTGCATAGATAGGTATGTAACTATATAAGTACAACTAGAACATACATAGTATACGTTTTTATGCTTGGTGTATACATTTTCACCGATAAGCTGTTTTATAGTGGACGTAGATCAGTCAAAGTATACGATGTAATGTTGTATCATTGCATATAATAAGAATTCTATTGTGCAATGTTTAACTTATCCTTAGGTAGGTACCTCAAGACTTCGAGTAAAATATTTTCCATTAATATATTATTTTTTAATGCGATACAATCACTGTTTAATTAAAAAGAATATATATAATTGTAAAATGTTATTTCATCCTACGTTGTTTCACACACATCAACCTTAGTCCTTAGATTTCAACGCATTAAAATGTTGTATACATTGTTTATTATTATATTTTATTGTGTTAAATTATATTGTTTTATATAATATACAATGGCGTATTTACATTTAGGTTTCATAAAAACGTTGGGTAACTATACGATATTTAACTTAAATACGTTATGAAGTTTCATTAGCTAATACGCATTTCATTTTGTTTTCAAAGAAAACAAATCGACAAATATGAAAAAAAATTATTTGTTGTAATTATATGTGTAAAGAGCTTTTTTACGATTAAAATGTTTGTTTTGAATATTTAAGCCACAACTAAGAAATATTTGTTAAATATGTCATTGTATTAAGTGTATCGGTACAAATATATTATGTATCTACCTATATGTTATGTAACAATACATGTTATACGGTTTATGTAATATTTTATTTTTTAACATGTTTTTTAGGAAAAAACATTGTATAATAAGCGCCTTATACTTGCACAGGATTACTAATAAAACATATTAATTGTCAACATTCATTGAATGTGTGGCCTACGGCAAAATGTTCACTTGTTTGTGGCATACAATATTTAATCTTACACAAGTATTTTATTAGATAGAGTAAGTAATGTACCTTATTTGCTGGATATTTTATAATAAATTATATTGCATAGATAAATTAGACTAGACTAATGGTTATTAATATACTACACAAATAATTCAACTTCAACAGTGTCGTTGTAGTGATTGCATGTTTTCGTACATTGTTTTTTTTTTTTTGAAAATGTTAAAATATCAGTGACCGAAATGTATTCTACAGTTTATAATAGAATCACAGTTATACCATCTACATTTGAAACTGATTTAATCCTTGTAGAAATGTGTGATAGCATGTTGTACTCATTTCAATATTTATACCTACTTATCAGTGAGTAAATTCAAATAAGTAACACATTATTAAGAATAAAACGTAAATTAAAACCGAGGGTATATATTATTATGGAAACAACCGACTGAACAGATATTTTAATTAGATTCAGATAGATAAAATACCAGCATACAAAAAACTATGAGAAACAATACTAAACGTTTTGAAGGATTGTGGATTTCGGTTGAGTTGGAGAAAATATAATAATTTTTGTTTAGGCCATGTTGCACGATGGTTATGTTACACTAATTAATATAAATAATTTAAAATTACATTTTGGTTAGTAGATACAGCTGTTTAATTGGGCGAGTAAGAAGCCTATGCAAATCTCCAATCTCTACTCTCTAGGTTATTACAGTAAATCATTTGGAACATTTTTTGTCTAAACACTCAAGCAATTGAGGCGATGTGGTCTGTTTTAAAAATGAACAATAGACGTTAAATGCATGGCACCACTCAGGATTATAACCGTGGCACTTGATCGACACATAATGGTATCAATAAATAATTAAAACATTAATTAATTAAATTGTATAAAAATAAATCCCGTATACATATATTTGAATAAATTCTTGTTTTTTTTTATGTTTATGCAAAATTATAAATTTGAAAAATAAAATTAATATTTGATTGTATTATTCTTAAAATATTTAAATTCAATTTTTATAATAAACATTTTTAGTGCTTAGGTATAAATATTGTATTACTTATTTTATATTAATTAAATGGGTAGGTTATTAAAAATTACGCAGTAGATCACTTTAGATGTTTTTTTTAGGTCACACATTCAATGAATTTCTTAATTTACAAAAATTGAATACTCTACATATTTACAGGATTGAGAATGAATAAATGGCACGATTGCGATCGAATTTACCTATCCTTTTTTATATGACGTTGCCGAATCATTGACGTGCTACTTAGTACATACAATTATATACAAAATGAAATGCGTGAATCAAAATGATTAAAAACTTATATTCTATTCAATATTAATTTTATAATAACTTTTATGAATTAGTATGAATAAAAAAATGCGATTAATAAGAATTATTGGCTAAATAAGTTTTGTAATGACAAGTCTCGAAGAGAAGGAAATATATATTTTTTTAATCAAACCTTGGATTTATAATAATGGTTCTTGTGTTCAATGATACTTTAAAAATACGATCTACCATGCAATGTCGCACGAAAAAAAAATAAAATTATAAAAATTAGCACAATTATTGTGCAACAGAAAAAGTATTTTCCAAATCGTACATCTTATAAAAAAAATGTCATTAATTAGCCGATAAACATGTGCATTCGCGTTACAACAAAAAAGGTTACACAATCGCAATCGTGTTTTATCAATTAAAATACATAATTATTTCGGCGAATGTATACTTTATATACATTGGATAAACGGTCGTTGAACAACAAATGCTTTTTTTTAACAACTATTTATTTGTCGATCTTATTGTGTGAAAACGGCATGTTTTCGAATTCAAACACCTTTAAAAAATGTTAATAAATGTGCTCAATAATATTAAATATTATAATATTTAGTAAAACATTCTGATAAAATATTTGCACGCACCATGTCATGTCTAGTTAAATAACAATGATATATTGTTGAAATGTTGCATTCCTTTTCGTTTATATTGTATTATATGAATAAGAAAATTATTATTTATTATTTAAAATAAACTAGGTATTACAATATTGTATTGACGTCCAGATCTACCAGCATTGTTGGTTGTTATTTTGATAATTAATAAATAATTATTAGAAATAATAGAATAATTAAATGATAATAAATCAATGTTTTATACGGTATTTTTTTTTATTAGAAATTTTTAATTTTTAATGTATATTATATTAATTGTTGGTATTTTTCCCTTTGGTTTACAATCTGCGCGGTCATTAAACATTTACAACCACACAGAAACCCTTCACTAAATTGTATTTCCTCGTCCCTGGTTTTATTTAAGTATCTTTTTGCCAAGTCCGTTGTATACGTCAATATGCCTACACGCGAACTCCTACTGCAATGCACCACTTAGTTTCCTATTAAACCTTTCAAAGGATCATCTTAGTCCATAATTTATATTTCTTCTTCATTAACGGTTGGCTCAACTTTTACCTACCATGTTTTTTTTTACAAGTAGTAAGATTTACAAAAAATGTTTATGTTGTGAATAAGCACGGCTGAAGTGAAACTATTTCTGACACATAAAATTTATAGGAAAAATAAATATAAATCATGGTATCTGTATGGTACCTGAAACCGGTACCGAACGGCCGCCCGTCAGTCTTTTACCTTTACGCGAACAGCGAACTATTCATCCTGTACCGACACTGATAATAGTCACGCCCTTGTGTCACACTACTGCACGATTTTACTTGTTAATTTAGTATTCTTTTTTTTTTTTGTACAAACGTGCGCGATATTTATTGTTTTTGTTTTTTACAAAGACAAAAATAAAGCCATAATCACGACCCAGATATAAAATAGTTCACCGCGGTCAGCATAGTAATACACACCGTTGTTAATTGCTCCGCGCCATGCGTACACTATTTAGTGCAATTCGAAACCGATTTTATTCTAACTTAGACCAAAATCTTAAGGAAATCAATCCACGTATTTGCATAAAACTCTAATTCTAATCGACCGTAAGCTGAAACCTATACGGTAAAATAAGTGCTAAAACTAATTAGATCGATAATCTATTAAGCGCTCGGTTCAAACTAATTAGATCGATTAACTGCAAGCGTACTGTTCCAGGCACCGCGCTCGCACGCAACCTTGTTACCGTAGATAACATCGCGACGCAATGCCGCCCAAGATAATCACGCCTATCAACAAACAGTCCTCCGCAACTAACAGCATACAGAGCGGTTCATCGAATCCATTAAAAATTGTCATAATTAAAAACACACAGAACACTCCATCTGACAGCACAGATTGGATAATCAAAACAGGAAAACGCACGTCTTCTCCAGATAAGTCGCCTACATCTAAAGCAATCAACAACAACCTTGACAATTTTACATATACCACTCCCAACCGCTATGAAGCACTCAACGCCTTAAGCGAAGAACCAAATAACGAAAATGATATCGCAAATGTTCAAATGCTAACCGAAAATATCATATAGCCACCAACCTCTCCACCAATTTTTATCATCACTAAAGTCAACTACCAAAATTTCTGTAACCAAATAAAAACTCTGGTTGGCAACGAAGAATTCTTATGCAAAAACTACAACCAAAAATCTTAAGTTAATACTAAAATCCCCTCATTCTTTCCATCAAGTAATTAAATTACTAAACGATAAGTCTGTTGAATATTTCACATACTAAGCAAAGGAAGACAAATCTTATCGCGTAGTGTTAAAAAATCTACACCCCATAACGCCCATGGAACTTATTACTCAAGACCTCGAAGATCTTGGATATTCGGTCAGAAACGTTACCAATATAAAGAAGAAAAACGAAAACAGCAATCCATTCCCACTCTTCTACATCGACCTTAACTCAGCGCCAAACACCCTGAAATATTCAAACTCAAGACGCTATCCACCTCTCAATAGTCAAGATTGAAGAACCTTACTCTAGGCGCGATATACCTCAATGTCACAGATGCCCAAAACTACGAGCATACGCGTACCTACTGCAATCGTAACCTAGGTGTGTCCGTTGTGGTCAAGCTCACGTCTCCGACATGTGCGAAAAATCAAAGGACACCCCAGCTACTTGCGCTCTATCTGGAAAAGACCACCCAGCAAACTACAGAGGATGTGCGGTACACAAAGAACTCCAAAAGTCCAGAAACACGGTAGCCTCAACCACACACGTGGACGTCAGCAGGAGACCACTCGACAGCAACCACCCAGATAAGAACAAGCAACACTTGAATTGGGAAAAAACACAAGGTAAGCCTCCTAGTAATGCCACCTATTCTCGCTCTTACGCAGACACATTAAAACCACCTAATCCTAACTCCACAAACACATGAATTCTCCTCTTCCCCTGAACCCCCTCCAGCCACTCTTTTCTCATCTTTCTTGAACATTTTCAATCACTCATTACACAACACCATTAATAAATCTACTTCACACACGTTAATAAATACAATTTTAA